>NW_007726556.1:137941-245625 GCF_000696425.1 Galeopterus variegatus | reverse complement strand
CCCCCCCCCCCCCCCGCCATGGCAAACAGTCATGGATAATTAGCCTTAGAAGAGCCATTTTGTAGACTACAGCTTTAAGCAGGATGCTAGCCTTCAAGAAGTCTTTTTTTTTTTTGTGACCGGTAAGGGGATTGCAACCCTCGGCTTGGTGTCACCTGCACCGCGCTCAGCCAGTGAGCGCACCGGCCAGCCCTATACAGGATCTGAACCCGCGGTGGGAGCACTGCTGCGCTCCCAGAGCCGCACTCTCCCGAGTGAGCCACGGGGTCGGCCCCAAGAAGTCTTTTTGTAACTTTGACTCACAGCCTAGCTCATGGGAAAAGAATGCAGAACTTAGTGCTTAAGAAAAGCAAGGTAATCAGTGACTCAAAAAAAAAAAGCTCATCAGTAACTTCTGTTAAAGAGTAAGAAGCTCATCAGTAACTTCCAAGATGACATCCAGCTTAAGTTGAAGAGTTACAGGACTGCCCATGAGATAACGAATAGACCAGAGTCTGTAAGAGTGCATGTAGCAGCCCCTGATGGGAACAACCTCCCCCTTTTGTTTCCTACACTCTTCCCTTTAAAAACCTTGCTGAGGCTGCTGCCACGGGGCTCGCCCAGGGTTCTAAGGCATGGATCCAGGCACCGACCGCTCCTCCTGCAACCAGGCAAGGAGCATGCCCAAAACACCACTTCCATGTTGGTGGTCCACCATAGCCACCATGATAGCCATGGCTGCAGCAAAAGGGGCTAGATGCTACAACCATGCAGATGACCCGCCAGCTACTTGATGGCATCGACACAAGGAGAGTCACCAGCGGAGACCAAAGAAAAGAAGAGGATGTCTCTCCACAAAGCCTATTCCAGAGTGACAGAAGCATCTGCTCTATGATAATAGTGGGGAACCTGAACACACCTCTCTCAACACTGGATACATCATCTAGGAAACAAATCAACAGAGTAACTGGTACTCTTTCAGAAGGAGAGCAGAAATCTAGGGTTATCAGAGGTGGGAGTGGGGAAGGAGTGGGGGGTGGGGAAAGAATAGATAAGGGGCATAAAGAATAAGATTTGTAATAATATATATGCTAATAATATTGAATTGATCAACATGTCAATGTTGAACCCCCAAAATATGTATAATCAATTGCGATTCACTAAAAAAAAATTTTAAAAATCCTTGCTGAGGCTCCTGAGCCTTTGAGACAGTCTTAGTCTATCTCCTCAGGTGTGGACCTGAAAACAAAGCTTCCTATCCTCGCATCAAGATGACAAGCAATGTCCCGCCTAGCTCAGCCGGTTTTGTAAGGCTCCCATGTGTTAAATGCTAGCACACAGCAGACTACAAACTGCTAGAAAAATCCTCAATGGGCATTACTGCCTCTCCAGGGGCACTTTGGAAATATAGGGGATGCTTTTAGTTATCTCAGTGATTGGGGGTTACTACTGGCTCTGAAGGGTGCGGGGTGGGAAGCTAGTTTTCCTGCAGTGCACAGGACAGGAGGAATCATCCGATATCCTGCATGACTTTTGTCTGTCATGCTGGACACTGACACGGATGAAAACCTGTTCAAAATTGTCTTGGCTTGAAACCTAATCCTGTTTTGTATATAAACACAAAGTATTTTTTTGCAGTTTTAACGTACCCCGGATTTTCTAGGAATGTAGCTACCTTGTAAATCAAAGATAGATATGTTATTTTGTGCAGAATTTGACTGTTTTGGGAAATCCCATAACCAAGGGCCTTGCTGCTTGAGGTATTTGAGATGACAGTCATTACAATATAAGCTATAAGAAAGAAAGAAAACATTGGGGATAATAAGTAAGAACCGTCAGCGTAAGGCTTCAATAAAAGGATGCTGGATAGTCTGAGCCCTCCTGGAAGAAAATCACAGAAGGAAACTGTTCTTTTTGTCCTGTTTAACCATTTTCTTCCTCCCCCCACCATGTAAAAGGAGGCTTATTTAGATATTAGAATCATCTAGTGATTGAAGCGTTTAATTGTTTTTTGCACCCCACCTTCACCCCAGGACTTACTGTTATATTTCTTTACTTAATAACTAGCCAACTATCTCTTAACAGCATTCTATTTTGCTCCAAATATACATTGAAAAAAGTCAAATAAGTCAATGATAACTTATCTTTTCCCTACAAGGAGACTGTATTGTAGATTATAAAACCTGCAGAACAAGTTTGTACGGAAATGGGAGGCATACAAAGAGCGCTCTGCTTTGCACCCAGAGAGACTTGGAGTCATACTGCCTGGAAATCGCTTTAATGACCTTTTATACCCCCTGCTGATAAAACATATTAGAAAACTGAGAAGTTTCACAGTGGTAACAGATATAATTTCACAATACTGAACTGGATATTAGAAATGGTGAATTAGATTCTTTGTATGTCCCTATGGTCTGCAAACTTAATATGTGCCTTTAAACAAACCAAAAAACTCATTAACTTGAGAAACAAATTTGTGGTCATAATCAACATTCTATTATGTCATCTTCTCTACCATTATTTGTTTAAAATTCTGCAGTTCTATCTTTAGAACAAGATTAATGAGTCTGAAATATGACAATTACTTTTAAACAGAGAAACAAGAACATGCAGTTAGAGGAGACGGGACACTGCTAGTGCGGTGATGTCATTCAAAACAGGTGGCAGGGCAGATGTGGAGACCTGGAATAGCTTTTCCGGAGAGGCAGAAAGCCAGTCTTCCAGCCTGTTCTCAAACATGCTCTAAGGCAGTGGGCAGAGGAGTATATAGGTGGTAAAATAATCAGGTGGAAGGTATTTACTGATAGAGAACAAGGCCACAGGGTGTTCCTTGGCACAGTTCCGGCTGTGGCTATGTGGGGTCCTGCTTGGCTCGTTTAGGATTCTGCAGTTCTCCAGGCAGCAGGTTCTTCCTTGCTGAAATATTCCTGAGAGAACGCAAGCTCTGCATCTGCTGCAGGCGCAGGGTGAGCTCCTGATCACAGGCCTGTTGCACGGTTTCTGTCTTCTTTACATCCCAGTTCAAAGCAACAGCCAATGTTTTGGGGTCTTCCTTGGTAACCAACTGCAGCAAGAATAAGAACCATTGAGAACCACTACTTCTGTGCTCCTCTCTGCTGCTTTCAAGCTTCTTTAGGGGAGCAAGATTAGGCATATCAGTTTAAGTTCTGTCTTTACTCTGAAATGCCAGGTTTCTTGCCAGTAAATTGTCATATGCCTTTTCCTACCAAACAACACCGACAGAAAAGAATCTTTAGAAAGAAGTTTACTTAGAGCAACTTTAAAGTCCTACACATACAGGAAATTTAGCCAAGTTCAAGTTAACACAGTTTTCCTCCCTTCTATCTACAACAGGGACATACCTGGGACAGGGACAGACAATAAGTAGCACTCACCCTGATGGGTTCCCTTTGTCAAGCTTCTAGTTCCCTGGCCTTAGATGCCAGTACAAGACGATCCCCTCAAGTTTGCCTTTTCAAGTGATATTTTACAGGCCTTGGGATTGACTACGGGTGTTCTTCGACCACTGACAGAACTGGAAGCCATCTTAGAAGCTTGAGCCCTGCTATTCCTCCCTGCCAGGTTTAGTCGTTTCACTACCAAAGATGGATAAGAGACTTATGTTTGCTAATCTGAGCAAGTGCACCCATTTTTTTTAAAGCCATTTTGATTTAGATTAAATAAGGTGTTTGTAGATGTTTCGGCATATAATAGGCAAATTGGTAGCTATGATTCTGCAGAGGTGAAAAAAAATCCCATGCATGCCTCTGCAGAGTAATGCTACATCTCCAGGGCAAGTCATCCTCTGCAGTTCAGTTTCTCTGGTTCTCGCCCACCTCCAAATCCTGACTAGATAAATGCAGCTCTGGAGCAGGCTTCTCCCTCAGTGCAGTCAGGACCTGGCTCGTAAGTGCAGTTTTGGAGATCTCTCTGCCGACACCCGTGTCAACTGCATCTACCTCTTCACTGACGACAGCTTTGGACTCTGCAAAGCAGATGAGAGATGGAGATCAGCAAGCTGTGAAATCATACAGCCACACAATCAACTAGCTTGAGTAATCAGTCGGGCAAGAGAGAAAAGTATCCTTCCAAGACCCCAGCAGCTGTGGCTTCAGTATTTCTGGCTCATTGCAAACACAGGGTCCTGTCTCAAGGGAAGGCTCCATTGGCCCTGAGTTCTCAGCGTGAACCCTCAGCAGAGACCTACCTTCCTGCTTTGACAAGATGTTGCCCTCCTTCTCCAAAGCCTGGAGATAAAGCTCCAGGAGTTGCTTGGACTGCCGGGCTTCCTCTCTCTGGTCAAGCACTTGCTGGAGGGTGTTCTGGAGCCCTTGGACTGTGGCACAACTTTGGCATAGTTCCTGAGCCAGGTCTGAACATGGAACCTCGATGAGCATCTAAGAAACAAATACAGACTCTAAGAAATCTACAAATCAGGGTTCAGATCCCCATACCAGCCAGCAGCCAAAAAAAAAGAAAGAAATCTACAAGTACTTTTAGTTATTTTTAAGTTTTATATTGCATCAATTGTTGAACAGGTAATATTAATATATTCACAAGGTTCAAAATTCAAGTGGTGGGCCGGCCCACAGCTCACTCGGTAGAGTGTGGTGCTGATAACACCAAGGCCACGGGTTCAGATCCCTATATAGGGATGGCCGGTTTGCTCACTGGCTGAGCGTGGTGCTGACAACACCAAGTCAAGGGTTAAGATCCGGGGACCGGTCATCTTTAAAAAAAAAAAAACAAAATTCAAGTGGTGGGCCGGCCCACAGCTCACTCGGTAGAGTGTGGTGCTGATAACACCAAGGCCACGGGTTCAGATCCCTATATAGGGATCTGAGCCCGTGGCCTTGGTGTTATCAGCACCACACTCTACCGAGTGAGCTGTGGGCCGGCCCACCACTTGAATTTTGTTTTTTTTTTTTTAAAGATGACCGGGAAGGGGATCTTAACCCTTGACTTGGTGTTGTCAGCACCACGCTCAGCCAGTGAGCAAACCGGCCATCCCTATATAGGGATGGCCGGTTTGCTCACTGGCTGAGCGTGGTGCTGACAACACCAAGTCAAGGGTTAAGATCCCCTTACCGGTCATCTTTAAAAAAAAAAAAAACAAAATTCAAGTGGTACAAACCTCAAGAGGTACTGGTGTTATCCCCATTTTACAGAGGAAAATGAGGCAAGAGTGGGTAGGGAACTTCCCAAACATCGCAACCGCCTGCAAATGACCCCAGTGCTCTCTCCTTCTCACCACCATCCATCCTCACGGCCCACGGTCCCTGGGATGATGGCACTTTTCCTGTACCTGTGGGTGGCAGCCTCATAAGATCTCTTTGAGAGTCCTAAGCTTCCTTCCGGAGCCTAGCTGTCAGGGCGTGGGCTCTGACAAATTCATTCTTATTCTGACGTCCCTATTTTGGTAGGACCTATTCTGTTCCATATTCTTAGGATATATCATAACATGCCAGTCTGTTGGGGTGGTAAGGGACCTCACATTCCCTTTCTGTTTCTTAAAAAAAAGAAGTCAAGCTTGCTTCTGCTTTCCTTCTACCTGGAACATTGGCCTCAACCTTCTCATGCAGGTTCCATCTTGTCCTGCAGCTCTCAGTTTAATCATTACCTCTTGGAACCTGCCAAGGTTTATCAAATGCACGTAACTTTAACTCAGCAATTACCCCTCTATGAACTTATTCATACAAGCACGTGTGCAAAATGACATTGGCATAAGTTTCCACAGCACTGTCTGGAATACAAGACTAATGACAACACAAATGTCTATCAATGGTGGGGGGAGCTTGTTAAATAAACTCATGAAATGGAGTACCACGCAGTGGTAAAAAAGGAACAAGGATGCCTTTTATATACTGATCTGGAATACTCTCCAAATATTTCTGTAAAAACAGAGTAGATATGCCTCCATTTGTGTAAAAAAGGGGAGGAGAAAATATATACATATTTGTTTGTGTATAAAATACCTAGAATGGGAAACTGATAGACCAGTTGTCTCCAGGAAGGGAAACCTGATAGGCTGGGGCAGGGCTCAGATTTTTCCTGTATGTCCTTTTGTTCAACAGCTTACTGCGCTATAACTCACATACCATACAATTCACCCATATGAAGTATACAATTCAGTGGGCTTTAGTATATTCACAGAGCTGTGCAACCATCACCACAATCAATACTGGAACATTTTCAGCACCCCAAAGAGAAATCCACTAGCAGTTACTCCCTACTTCTACTCAGTCTCCCCAGCCCTAGGCAACTACTAATCTACTTTGCATCTTTATGAATTTGCATATTCTGGCCATTTTATATAAATACAATCATAAAATATGTGGCCTTTGTGTCTGGCCTCTTTCACTTAGCATGTTTTCAAGGTTCATCCATGTTGTAGCATGTAAAATACTCCATTCCTTTTTATGAACGAATAACATTCTCTTATATGGATTTACCACATTTTATTGACCAATGGGTCTTTCTCCTCCCCCCCCCCCCCCTTTTTTAAAAAGGGAAAAAAAATTTTTATTCTCTGTAAAATCCAAAAAACTTGCCCCACGGGCTCCATCCAATTGTAAGGGGATCTCAACCCTTGGCTTGGTGTTGTCAGCATCATGCTCAGCCAGTGAGCTAACCGGCCATCCCTATATAGGATCTGAACCCATGGCCTTCGTGTTATCAGCACCACACTCTCCCGAGTGAGCCACGGGCCAGCCCTCTCCTCCCCTTTTTTTGATGAATGCATCAGCTAATTGACATTTGGCTTGTTTTCACTTTTTGGCTACCTGTATATTCTTCTATTCCTCTTGGATTTTTTTTTTTTTAATTCCTTTTTGTCTTTTTTACTGACCGGTAACGGGATCGCAACCCTCGGTGTTGCGCCCGCACTGCGCTCAGCCAGTGAGCGGGAACCGGTCTCCACATGGGATCCGAACCCTTGGCGGGAGCGCCGCCACACTCCCAAGCGGCGCACTCTCCAGTGCGCCACCGGGCCGGCCCTTCCTCTTGGATTTTGAACCATATGAATGTATTCATATTACTTATTCAAAATAAATATGTGACTTAAAAAAATAACCAAAAAATCACTTCCACAAAGAGGCCTTCCTCAATCTCCCAATCTACAGCAGCCCCCATCACTCTGTGCACACCACCCTGTCTGATATGCTTTCTTGTTTTTGTCTGCCTCCTCCTCAAAATGCAAGTTCTGTCAGAGAAGAGACTGTGTCTGGCTTGTTCATCACTGTACCCCAGTGCACAGGACCATGCAAGGGGGCTCGATAAATATTTTTTGAATGAAAACATACTATTTTTAGCCCCATTTTACTGGAGAGGAAATACAAGCAGAAAAGCTAAGCTACTGGCTCAAGATCATAGTGGTAGAGCTGGGATATGAACCCAGCTCTGCAACTCTACATTCTTTAGCAGTAGTACATCCTTGACCCCCAGAGTCCTCCTGAACAGGTCTTGGGTGGGGCCTGGGCATCTGTATTTAAAAAAAAAATCTGCAGGTGATTCTGATTCGCATCGAGGTTTGAAAAATGACTAGGTGAGAACTATAAAATAAAGAATCTTAGTTGTAACTTAAGAATTATTTAAAGTTAAGAATTAAGAAATAATGAAATTACTATGGCAGATGTGTGGAAGCTAAGAAGGTGTTGGGGCTGCAGAGGCTGGGTGAACACTGCTGCAGGTCATGGAGGCGGCTTACTTGCAGGTCCTCCTCTGACAGGAGGATGATGTTGGACAGATCTTCTTTCAGCTGCCTGGCCACATTCTTCCACTTCAACCCTGCCCCGCTGTCTGTTTCATCTACATCAAAGGACTCTTGGGAAACCCAAGCTGTACCTCCATCTGATGGATGGGAGAAAATGCCAATCACAATCAGTATAACTTGAAGTGCTGTTTTCACCTCCGCCCCCAATACACAGAGACCTCCTGAGGGTGTCTGCATCCTTCCTACTGACCACTCAGAATTTCAGTGAAGGAAGCACCTTTTCTCAAGGATTCACAGGAAAGCCAGTCCCCATCTAGGACCTTAATTTTCCCTCTTCCTCCATCTTCGATTCATTTCTGCATGAAAGTGCTCTGTATTCTTCTATGGAAAGAAGCCACCTCAACAATCCGGTGGTCACACATACCCAGGATCTTATCACACTTCCCTTTTGCTTAGTTTTCATGTGTCTGGGTGTGTTCTGTTTTGGTATACAAAAACATTCAATCTCACTGGCATCCCTCTCATGCTTGGGGACTGGTCCCATCCTTAACTAGTGGAGCTGCAGCCACCGTTTGCTGTCCCTTGCACCTGACTACAAAGGTGGCTGGTCCAGCCATTGCTGAAGGGTGAGTTCCTCAATTTCGTGGCACATGGAGTTTCTTCAAGACACTTTTTAGGTCTCTTATCCTCGATCATCAGTGTTAGTCCCCTTTGTATCTCCAGTGATGATGACGATGATAATGATGATGATAGTGACAGGTAACATTTACTGAGCCCTCACTGTGTGCCATGTAAGATCTAAATGCTTCATATTAGCAGTTCTCAGATGGGAGTGATTTTGCCCTCCAGGATACATGTGACAATGTCTAGAGACTCTCTTGGGTGTCTCACTTGGGGTAGTGGGGTGCTACTGGCATCTAGTGGGAAGAGCCTAGGCATGCTGCTAAATACTCTACGATGCACAGAGCAGATGCTCTGCAACAAAGAATTCTCTGGCCCAAAATATCAACAGTATTGTTGAGAAACCCTGGTTTGATATGTATTATATTACCCTAGGAGATAGGTACCATAATTATTATGTTACTAAGGCACTGAGAGGTTATGTAATTTGTCATTGGTCACCTGGCTACTAAATGGCAGAGCCAGGATTCAGACTCCGGCAGCCTGACTGTAGCCTATAGTACAGATCTCTCTGCCATGCTGCATTTCAGTTGCTGTTAGTCTGTGAGTTAGTTGAGAACTGGACCCGTGTCTCATTCATCTTTATCCCAAGGACTCGGTACTGTATCTGGCACATAAAAGGTGCTCAGTAAACATTTGCTGTATAAATGCTTAAATGCCCAGACGAACAGCAACCAGCTGCCTGTGTAGTAAAATTAACCACAATGGATGTTATACTGCATAGGCTATTTTGTATATGGCCAGCCTTTCTTACCTGTATTGTTATATGCCCACTTCTCATTATTGGCCAATGCCACAAACTTAGTATTGGAAGGTAGACACAGGAAGTAATCATCATCATCCACTATGGTGCCATCCTCTGCCAGTACCAGGGTGACTGGGGTCAGGGACTTATCGATGGCCAGAATGTCACAAGCTGAGAAGAATAAAATATTTGGTAACTGACAAACATCCATAAGGAAATTATATCTGTCTTTGTACCCTCAATATGTATTGCTCCGAAGCCAAGCAGAATTCCTGGTACGTAATAACTATAATAACAACCACAACCACTAGCACTAATATAACACCATGTGTCTCGTGTACGTTCTAAGTGCTTTTCATATATGGTATTTAATCTCATAATATTCCTATAAGGTAGTACTATTGTTCTCACTTTACAGATAATGAACTCAAGGCTCAGAGAGGTTAAGTTAATTTGTCCAGGATCACACAGTTAGTAAATGGCAGAACTGAGATTTGAACCCACGTGATCTGGCTCCTGAAAATGTGTTCGACAGCTGCCTTGCACCCACATATAGGAGGCATTTGAGTCTCTACTTGAATGAACAATAAATCAAAGTCTGGTTTGATTCACTGTGAATAAGCAGTCTTTCATTCACTTATTCAATGGTCATCTTAAGTTGCTTTTCGTTCTTTGTATTATCTTCCTTTGCAGCTTTTCTAATCTATAGGACAGTGTTTTATCAGTAGCTTTTCATTTTTATTATCACTGGGCAAGAGGCTTTCCCTAGGGCAGGTCTGTACCATCCCATTTAGTGATGACAATGCCTAAAATGCTAATGGCACTGGAGTAAGCAGAAATGCCAAGAGACTACAAGTGTCCTTTGGCAATGTTGTCTACCATTCAAATAGAACAACAAGACTTGTACAGGCTAAGCTGCGGAGAACACAAGCCTCCATGTCAAATACATCCAGCCAATGCAGTGAAGTGGCACTAAAATTTAAGTAACCTAAAGCCAGGAAAAAATATGTATATGCTTATATAGCAAAAGCCATGTCACCAAAGCATTTATAGCGCTTTGGCTTCTCCTGGGTCTCTAAAAGACGTCTATATGATATCTGTTGGGGCTTAGTGACTCTGCGAGGAAACACCTATACTCTGACACACCCTGTGATACGTGCCTGGCTCTGTTTCACACGTTTAATCTGTAGAACTTCTTTGGATAAACAATTCTTGCCACAGGCTAACAACACTTGCAAACACCTGAATTTATCATCTCATCTATGAAACTCAACAGCTCTCTGAAACAGCTGGAAATATTATACCCACCCTGTCAAGGAGAAAACTGAAGGTGGAGAGGTGGTCAAGTGCAAGGTCCAGCAGCACGGGCCGGGCTCGGAACTTACGTCAGCTCGGTCACCTACAACTCACGTTCCTTGCCTGGACCTCCAGGAACTGTCAGTAGCAGTTCCCTTTCTGTGGCTCATGTCCCCTACACAGCTGACGGTAGAAACCCGTCCCCGCTCTGTCGTGGGCTCAGCTGGGGGCTCCAGCACCACCTTAGTGAGCAGGAGTGGCGGGAATACCCTGGGCTCGGTTGGGCCCCAAACCTGTGATTTTGGGCCAGACACCTCGGTCTGTCTTCATCCGCACATGGCTTTCTGTCTACCTTTCCACCATTACGAGGAAAAGTTCAAGCGCCTGAACCCTGTACATCGCTGGACCCACGTGGGCCATTTCCGTACCAAGTTTCCACTGGAACTCCAAGAATCCCCTAGTCGCCTCTCCTGCCCCCGCCTTGCCCCCGCCGGACATCCTCGCCCGGCCCGGGATCCCCCAGGGCCCGCCCGGGTCCAGCACCAACCCTTGCTCCTCAGCTCCTCGAGGCAGGAGGCCGCCACGCCGTGCTGGTCGCGGCTGCGGTTGCGGAGCAGCAGACACGGCTTTAGAGTCCGGATCTCGCCGAGTTCCGAAGCTCCGGCACCCCCACGAAACTCCATCTTCCCCAAGGTGAGACCTGACTAACTCCGGGAAATCGGTGGAAACCCCGGGCAGTGGCTCCCCAACGCCCAATCCCTCCCGCGGCATGCCGGGAGCTGTAGTTCTCTCTGCAGCAAATCACGCGTGAGACCAAGGCACGCCGGGAGGCGTAGTTCTGCTTGCCGCTAACGTGTGTGTGGACCCGAGGCATGCCGGGAGCTGTAGTCCCTGGGTTCAAAGCCGACTTGTTCTTGTAGTCGATTAAGCCCGGGAATTTATTTTTACCTTGTATTTGCGAGTTGCAATCGCACGTTCACAAATGAGGTCACTAGGGATTTATTTTGCATAACAAAGTACATGCGTGTACACTACCTTGCATTTCTAGAGCACTCCTGTTTGCATACGTAGATGCATAATGTTAATATTTATTTATTTTTTATTTATTTATTTTTATTTATTTATTTTTTCCTTTTTGTCTTTTTTCGTGTCCGGCAACGGATCGCAACCCTCAGTGTCGCGCCCGTACCGGACCGGGACCGGCAACAGAATCGCAACCCTCGGTGCTGCGTCCGCACCTCGCTCAGCCAGTGAGCGGGAACCGGTCTGTATGTGGGATCTGAACCCTCGGTGGGAGCGCCGCCGCACTCCCAAGCGGCGCCCTGTAGCAGTGTGCCACCGGGCCGGCCCCAAATATTTATTTTTTAAAAAGATGACCGGTAAAGGGGATCTTAACCCATGACTTGGTGTTGTTAGCACCACGCTCACCCAGTGAGCTAACTGGCCATCCCTATATGGGATCCGAACCCGTGGCCTGGTGTTATCAGCACCACACTCTCCCGAGTGAGCCAGGGGCAGGCCCATAATGTTAATATTTAAATAGAACAGTCTGTCATTGTACCGTGTTCATTGGTTTTCCCTTTCCTACCTGAAAAGATTTTTAAGGTGACCTGATGGAAATCAATTCTAAAAACTGACAAGTGTAGTTTCCATTCTTGCTGAAAATGTAACAAAGTAGCATAAGATATGCGCGCATTTCCACCCATTCCATTCCCTGCTTAAGCTCTGCAAATTGGGTTGAGGCCTCGGAACAAAATGCTTAAATAAATAAACATTAAGGTCTCAAATTAATTAGCGAGGAAAGGGGAAATGCGAACCACAGCTTGACAACATACATACCCTTGCTCTAATACTGCTACTTACCGAAAAGTCTGTGTTTTTCTCCTCCTGAAAACTAACATTAAAGATTAGGAGAATAATTAAGAAATACCCAAAAGCTTCCTCGCTTAAAAGAGGGCATTTCATGTAAACTACAAATAATTATCTGCCCATATTCATTCAGGGTCAGTCCCTTTCATATTTTGTCTTTTTTTTTTTTTTTAAAGATGACCGGTAGGGCCGGCCCGTGGCTCACTCGGTAGAGTGCGGTGCTGATAACACCAAGGCCACGGGTTCGGATCCCACTAGGGATGGCCGGTTCGCTCACTGGCTGAGCGTGGTGCTGACAACACCAAGTCAAGGGTTAAGATCCCCTTACCGGTCATCTTTAAAAAAAAAAAAAACAACAACAACAACAACAACAAAAAAAGATGACCGGTAAGGGGATCTTAACCCTTGGCTTGGTGTTGTCAACACCACGCTCAGCCAGTGAGCGAACCGGCCATCCCTATGTGGGATCCGAACCCGAGCCTTGGTGTTATCAGCACCGCACTCTCCCGAGTGAGCCACGGGCCGGCCCTCTTTCATATTTTGTTTATAAAAATGTGGGTGAGGTTATCAGATATTATCTCAAGAAAAGTGTAGGCATTTCCTTTTTTTTTTTTTTTTTTTCTGGGCGGCTGTCCGGAATGGGGCTCGAACCCTAGGCCTTCATGTTAGCAGGACCAGGCTCTAACCAAATTAGCTTACTAGCCAGTCCTGCAGGCATTTAAAACAGTGTTTGATAGGAGGATCATCAGCTAAAGCAACCCTTTCTACTACTCCATATTCAAAATACAACTATCATGTGAGCTAGCAGTTCTAACATAGGCAAACCTTTCCATATAATTTAGTTTAAAACTAACAGTTCAACCACTATAGTCATGACGGTTCGTAGAAGCCTCTCCTTCCTAAAAGGGCCCTTCTTCTGTGTTCTACCAAGTAGACCTGCGCCCCTTTATCGGAGTCCTAACCCCACGAGACTGTAATTCTGTACTTGCTGGGCTTGGAAGTAGGAGTTGGATCTTTTCACAGCTAGTGCCTATCAGGGTTCCCGGCAAGTAGCAGGCACTCAAAGAACGGTCCTGAACCGAATGGCTAAAAATTAATTTCTAAGTCTCTTCACATTCATTCATTCATTCATTACTTAGTGAGTCCCTAAATGGGCCCCACGTTGGGGACGGGCAGAAATCTAATTCTATAAGAATAATACATGTATAACAACGCAGAAAGGACAGAGATTTCAGACCTTCCCGTAAAGCAGAGATAGAATGGAAATAGTGCGAGGTGACACTGTCACCGGGCTTCCAGCCTCTGCCCCGAGCCCCGGCCCCGCCCCCACATCGATAGGATCAGTTCCGGCTACTTTAGTCTGGGCGGGAGGGCGAGAGCGAGGGCGCTTGGGAGAAACCTAGCCCAGCGTCGATAGATTAGTCAGGCCTCAGGAAGATGGCGTCCTCGGAGCAGGCAGAGCAGCCGAGCCAGGTAATGGGAGTGGGACTGGCCCACCGTGGCGGCGGAGACGCCGGCTGGAGGGGGCGCTCGGCGCACGGCTGGGAGCCGCGTGGGTGGGAGCCCCAAGTCTCCGAAACCGGGGGCCCCAACCCCTTGACCCCTCCAGGGCCCCGCCCCTCCCAGGTCTTCCCCGCCCGGCCCCTCCCCCTGTGACCCCTCTTTGACCACATTCCCCAGCCGGGTCTCGGGGGCTGGGCCGCGCCCGTGGGCTCCCACTTGTCGCCGGCCAGCCCCTCCAGTCCCACTTGAGCTTGGCGGGAGGGTGGCGGGACGTTTGGGAAGCCCCCAGGCTTGCGCTGCGAGGGCCCCTTCTTGAGGACAGGATGAGAGAGGTTCGATCGTTCCCGGCTGTCCCCTCCCGGGAGGGACATGACTCCATCAGGGTTCGCAGGCCCCCACAGCCTCAGCCTCCTGAGTGGCCCCGCGGCCAGCCTCTTCGTCTTTAGTCACCGTTGTGCTTTCCTCGCCACGTTGGAGCGTTGGAAATATCTTCGGACTCTCAGTGCGTTGGTAGTAAGGGGACGCACTGTCAACAACAGACGCCACAGCGCTCTTGGCTGCGAATCCATCCTCGCTTCCCTGGGTTCGGTTTTGTTGGCCAAAGGCTCCACTTCAGCTTTACACCTGTACATTCAGCCAAATCCCACTCCAGTAAGGGCTCCATGAAGACCATGTTGACGCCTGTGCGTCTACTGTCGGGTAGCAATGGATGACAAGGCCTGTGAAGGGGTTTATAGTCCAAAGAAGGGTGGGTGGGGTGAGGAGAGGGGGACTGAGACCTTACATTTACTGCGCGTGTGCTGTCATGCTGAGAACAAATTACGTTTGTTATCTCATTTAGTGCTCTCTGCAACCTTTATGAAGTACAGGCTATTAACCCCCATTTCACAGAAGTGGATGCTAAGGATTTGTAGCATGGCCCAAATCACGTGCCCAGTTGAGCCTGGATTTGAACCAGGTATGCGTGACTCCTCTGGCCAGGCATACTTGTTTAAATTTAGTTAGAATTAACCAGAGGAGGCAGAAAATGGTTTCAACCAGGACCTCATCACTCATCTCTCACCTCCTTGAAACGCCTTTAAGAGTTTTCAGCCCCTTTCTAGTATCTCACTTCCTCCCTAGGTGGAAGACCACCACTTAGTGTTTCTTACCGTCTTATTCTTCATGATGTCTGTTACAGGAATTGCACTTAGAGGAGTTGGTGTGTTTCCCAGACCAGCTTCTGTTAGCAGTGTAAATGATTCAGGAAGATGTCTGCATTGTAAAACATGGGAAATAACTAGGAGTGATTCTGGCCTTCCCACTGTCAGAAGTTCTAGAGTTTGTGGAGTGTCGTGGCAGAGGGGACTTCTTTCTTGCCTTACCTCACTTAGTTTGCTGAGGCTCATCAGGGCCAGGCTTTCTCTGAACCCTTTTGTGTTAAGAATGCCCACAGGTAGTTCCTGATTCTTTGAGGACAATTAATTTGCAAGTGCTGTGAAGAGTACTAAAAATCTTGCCACTTGGAGCCATTGTCCTGTACAAGGATTCCCTTGGTTCTGGCGGTTGTCCCCTCTGTACATGTGGAAAAGGATCTACAGTCCTTTAAGGGGGCTTGGCCAATGCTTGTTTGGTTTTCAGCTCAGCCTCTCGTTTGCCTCCTTTCCAAAGCTGGTAGAGATGGGATTGCATCAGAATATGCTGGCAGCCTGAGAAAAACTTGCACTCTTCATGCCAGATTCTATCACCGTCTAACAATAAGCTGGAAATGAACGTTTTTTAAGTGAACCAACTCTTTTTCGCACTTGCTTGTCATTTCATTTTCAAGTCCTGATCAACCTGGTTTCCCATTTCTCCAGTCAGAGCAGAATGGGATTGAAAGGACTATTTGGATAATTCCCCCAAACCTGATTTATATGTGAGAAGAGTTGTACAGGGTTAGACCTGTGGGGGTGAGCCAGTATTTTGTCTCTCATAGGAAGTTTGTTAGTCGGCCTTATGGCATCAATCTCTTGTTTCTAAAGAGTAGGGGTGAATAATGCTCTCTTTCCTGAAAAGGCAGTAGAGAGCAGTAGTTACAAGTATAGGCTCTGAGGCCAGCCCTTCTGGCTTGGAATCCTAGCCCTACTACTTACCAGCTGTGTGATCTTGGACAGGTTACATAACTTTTCTGGCCTTAATTTCTCCATCTGTAAAATAGGAATAATACTAGTATGCCTGTCTCATAGAGTTGCTCTGAGGATTAAATGATTTGATTTATATAAAATTACTTAGACACAATGCGTTGTTTATTATTATTCCATTTAATAAGCTCTGGATTTCACTCACAAATGGATCTAAACCTTTCCTCAAGCCCTATTAAAGTATCTTTTGGGGTATGCTAGTAAAGTTCTTTCATTTGTTCTGAAATAATTTCCTTGAAATTTAAAGGAATGCCCGAAAGCTGGTGTTTCTGCTAGCTGTCCTTCGTGACTTAGATTTCAGGGACATCCTGGCTTTTTCATAATGGTAAAGTATAGCCTTTTTAGTCTATTCTCAAGACAATTTTTTGGAATTTCATTTATTGCTTCATATCCTTGCCCTGTTTTCCCCACGTTGCTCTGTTTTGCGTAGCTAGTTTCTTCCTGAAGTCTTTTCTAGTCTGTACATGTTGTGGCCTAGAGGAAGAAGAGATGTTATCCCTATCTCTCTCCTTTCCCACTAGCTTTTCTGTCTTCAGCATAGAGCAGAGGCCTGGTTCAATCTGATATGCTTAACAGTTATTGATTGTTGAGGATTATTACAGAACGTAGATTTCAAATCTGGTAAAGTTCACTGGATATAGTGAATTTTGGATCGAGAGGACACAGAAGATGAGAAGGGAGAAGAGCGGAGTGAAGGAGTGGGAGAGCGTGGCCTCGTATCCTGACAGATTTTGCTTAGAGCTTCAGCACTCACAGCTATCGTCCTTGTCATTCCACCTTTCTGAGCAGCCCCTTCTCCTCTGTAAAATGGGAGCGACAGGAATCACCTAGAGGGTTGCTATGAGAGTTGGCTGGAATCACAGATGCGAAGAGCAGCTGGTGCATAGTGAGTGCTCCACAAGTATTAGCCTTCTTCTCCGAGTCTCTGCGTGTAGTTTGGAAGTTTGTTACTCTTGAATGACAGTAGTTTAAACGAGGTATTTTTCCCCTCAACTTCTTCTTTGGAAAAATTTCTAACCTATAGAAAAGTTGAAAGAATAATACAGAGAACTCCTGTAAAACGAACACAGAAACTTCACCAAGATACACTGTTCACATTTTGCTGAATTTGCTTTATCTGTCTCTTTATATATCTTTTTTTTGGAAGGATTTATAGTAAGTTACAGATATCAGAATATTTTATCCTTGAGTACTTCACCTTGTCTTTCTTTCATAAAAGTAATGTTATTCCTCTACATAATCACAATACCATTCATACACAAGAAATGTAGTATTGATAAAATAATATTATTTAATTTATAATCCACATTCAAAATTTCCCAATTAGGATCCAGTCAAGAAACAGGGATTGCATTGATTTGTCTCTTTAGTTTCTTTAGTCAGCTTTACTCTAGAATGGTTCCCTAGTCTTTTAAATTTTTAAAAAACTTTTTAGTGAAGTTTAACATATCCCAGAAAGTACGAGGGAATCTTCAAAATGTTCATGGAAAGATTCGTATTATCTTTTAATTCAATGCTTCTTGGTCTTTTGGCTAAGGTCAAGTGCATATTGTCTTTTAATTCTATTTCCCTCGAACTTTTTGGGTTATCCTTGTATACAAATCATGCGTACAGCTTGGTGAATTTTCACAAAATGAGCACACGTGGGCAACCACTACCCAGGTCAAGAAGTCAAACACTACCAAGACCTCAGAAGTCCCCCTCATGGCACTCCCGTCACTATCCCAACCCCCCAAAGGTTGGCCCTGTTCTGACTTATAATATAGATTAATTTTATCTGTTTTTGAACTTTATGTAAACAGAATTATAAAGTGTGTCTGGCTTCTTTTACTCAGTGTTATATTTATGAGGTTCATCCATGTGGTAAGCAGCAATAGTTTATTATCACTGCTATATATAGTTATTAAATTGTATGAATATGTCTGATCATTTATTATTAACCATTCTACTCTTAATGGACATTTAGGTTGTTTCACTTTTTGGGTTAGTACAAATAGTGCTGCTATAAAAATACTTGTGTGTGTCTTTTTCTGAACGCATGTATGCATTTCTGGTGAGTTCATCTACCTTTTTTGTGTTTTATGATATTGACATGTGTGGAGAGTCTGGGTCATTTGTTTTGTAGATTGTTCTTCTATCTGTATTTGTCTGATTTGTTTCTTCACATTTAGATCCAGGTTAAATATTTTTTGCAAGAATATTCTGGAAGTGACATTGTGTCCTTCTTAGTGAATCACATCAGAAGGCGTGTGATACCAGTTTGTCCCATTATTGAACATAAGTTTGGTTTCTTGGTTAAGGCAGTGTCTTGTCAGATTTCTCCTTTGTAAAGGTAAGTCGCTTTCTTTGTGACTTTGCTAGTATTCTAATACCTTAGATTTAATATCTTCTCAAGTGGCAAAATTCTTGTGGCCTAAACCTTACTGTAGAATTCCCATAGGTGTGTTGTGGTCAATTTAAAGAGTTTTGACAAATCTTATGTACCTGTGTAACCACCACCCAGTCAAGATCCAAACAATTCCAGGGCTAGCCAGTTAGTTAACTCAGTTGGTTAGAGTGTGGTGTTGTAATACCAAGGTCAAGGGTTCAGATTCCTATACCTGCCAGCTGCAAAAAAAAAAAAAGTTCAAAACAATTTCAATATCCCTAAGTGTTCCCTTATGCTCCTTCCCAGTGAATCCCTGGCTTTCGCCCCAGGAAACCTGAACTGCTTTCTATCACTATAAATTATATTTGTCTTTCCTAGAATTTCATGTGAATGCATTCATTATATATTCTTTTATGTCTTGCTTCTTTTGCTCAGAGTAATGTTTGTGAATCTTATCCATGTTGTTGTGCCTGTCAGTAATTCATTACTTCTTATTACTGAGTAGTAGTTCATTATGTAGATATCCCCCAATTTGTTGCTCTATTCACCAGTTGATGGACATTTGGATTGTATTGGTTTTCTATTGCTGTTTAACAGTATTACCAGAAATTTAGCAGCTTAAACAGCACATGTTTATTATTTCACAGCTTCTGTGGATCAGGAGTTAGGACATAGCTTAGTTGAGTCTCACCAGGCTGCAGTCAAGGTGTCTGTAGGGTCTGCGGTCTCATCCGGGGCTTGACTGGGGAAGGATCTGCTTCCTATCACGTGTGGTTGTTGGCAACATTCAGTTCCTTAGGGACTGTCAGACTTGGACTGCAGTTTGTTACTGTCAGCTAAAGGCCATCCTCAGTTTCTTGTTATGTGGTTCTTTTTGGCATGGCTGCTTGCCTCCTCAAAGCCAGCAAGGGAGAGAGTCTCTTAGCAAAATGGACATTACAATCTTGTATCATTCCCACATTAAGGTAATTACATACATCCTGTCACCTTCATCGTACATTATTGGCCGGAAGCAAGTCACAGATCCTGTCCATACTTGAGATGGGACATCAAATGGGCATGAATACCAGGAGAGGGATCATGGGGGTCACGTTAGAGTCTGTTCCTGCAGGATTGGTTCTAGTCTGGGGCTACTATGAAAATTCATGTATAAGTGTTTGTGAGGACGTATTTTTGGGATTTTTTTGGTAAATACCTGTGAGTGGAATTATTGGGTCATATAGTGCTTATTTAGTTTTATGAGAAATTAAGTATTTTGAAAAGTTGTATTATTTTTCATTCCCCCCCGGCAGTGTATGAGTGTTCTAATTGCTCTACTTCCACACCAACACTTGGTATTGTTCGCCATTTTATTTTGGCCAGTCTAATGAATGTGTAGTGGTATTTCATTGTGGTTTTAATTTGCATGTCTGATGACTGATAATGTTGAGCATCTTTTCATGTGCTTATTGTGCTGAGGTTTATTTTTTTCATTTTTTTCCATATGGATCTCAGTTGTTCAGCATCATTTGCTGAAAAGATTGCCCTTTCTCTATTGAATTATCATGCCACCATTGTCAAAAATCAAAAATTGTGGGGGCCGGCCTGTGGCTCACTCGGTGGAGTGCGGTGCTGATAGCACCAAGGCCGCGGGGTCGGATCCTATATAGGGATGGCCGGTTGGCTCACTGGCTGAGCGTGGTGCTGACAGCACCAAGCCAAGGGTTGAGATCCCCTTACCGGTCATCTTTAAAAAAAAAAAAAAAAAAAAAAAAAAAAAAAAAAAAAAAAAAAAAAAAAAAAAAAAAAAAAAAAAAAAAAAAAAAAAAAAAAAAAAAAAAAAAAAAAAAAAAATCAAAAATTGTGTATAAATAGGTCTGTTTTTGGACTCTATTCTGTTCCGTTTATCTATGTGTCTATCCTAATGCAAATATATAATATACTGTCTTGCTTGCTGTAGCTTTATACTATGTCTGGGGGGCTGGCTAGTTAGCTCAGTTGGTTAGATAGAGCTCATTGTTATAACACCAAGGTCAAGGGTTCAGATCCCTGTACCAGCAAGCCGCTGAAAAAAGCCCAAGTCTTTCAACTTTATTCTTTTTCAGAATTGTTTTTTTTTTTTTTTTTTTTTTGTCCTTTTTGAGACCGGCCGCACCACGCTCAGCCAGTGAGTGCTGTGAGCGCATGGGTCATCCCTACATAGGATCCGAACCCATGGCGGGAGCGCTGCTGCGCTCCCAGCGCCGCACTTTCCCGAGTGTGCCACGGGCTTGGCCCTTCAGAATTGTTTTAGGATTTGGTTCTTTGCATTTCCATTTAAATCTTATCAGTTCTTACAAAAAAGCTTGCTGGGATTTTTATTGAGATTGTATGGAATCTGTAGATTAATTTGGGGGAGAATGATCATCTTTTTTTATTTAAAATTTTTTTTAATTTTTAATTTTTTAAAAAAGATGACCAGTAAGGGGATCTTAACCCTTGACTTGGTGGTGTCAGCACCACGCTTTCCCAAGTGAGCCACGGGCTGGCCCCAGAGAATGAACATCTTAAAATTGATCTTCCAATTCATTAACATGGTGTATGTTTACATTTATTTAGGTGTTTGACTTTTTTTTTTTTTTTTTAAAAGATGACCGGTAAGGGGATCTCAACCCTTGGCTTGGTGTTGTCAGCACCACGCTCACCCAGTGAGCCAACCGGCCATCCCTATATAGGATCCAAAACCATGGCCTTGGTGTTATCAGCACCGCACTCTACTGAGTGAGCCACGGGCCGGCCTAGGTGTTTGATTTTTCTCAATGGTATTTTGTAGTTTTAAGTTTACAGGCCATGTACACATTCTTTAAATTTCTCTCTAAACATTTCATATTTTGGGACTGCTATTGAATTTATGGATTTTATTTTTTAATTTCATTTTTAATTGCTCAATGCTATTATATGGAAGTAAAGTTGAGTTTTCTGTATTGGCCTTGTATTTGCAACCTTGTTAAACTCACTTTTAGTTCTACTAGCTTTTTTGTAGATTCCTTATGATTTCTCTGTAGATGACGTAGATGATTATCATCTGCAGATAAGGACAGCTTTACGTCTTGGCTTCCAATTTATGCCCTTTATTTTTCTTACTTTATTGCACTAAGACTTCAAGTACAATGTTAAAAGGAGCAGTCAGAGTTGGACATGCCTTGTTCCTGATCTTGGGCGGTATTCATGAAGTCTTCCACATTTAAGTATGGTGTTAGCTGTATGTTTTTTTGGAGGTGTGCTTTGTCAAGTTGAGGAAATTCAACTTTTATTTTTAGTTTTCTGAGTATCATTCTATTTTACTAAATCATAAGTGTTTTTGAATGTTAGGTACTCTTTTTGGTATCTGTTGAACTTCTTTTGTTTTCCTCCTTTTTTCTATTAATATGATGATTTATGTTGATTGATTTTTCAAATGTTAAACAAATCTTGCATTCATTGGGTAAATCCCATTTGGTCATGATATATTATCTCTTTTTATATAGTGCCAGATTTGATATGTCAATATTTTGTTAAAGATTTTTACATTTGTTCTTGAGAATTATTGACCTATAGTTTTCCTTTGTGTGAGTCAAAATTTTATCTGGTTTTGGTGTCAAGGTAAAGCTGGCCTCATAAAATGAATTGGGAAGTTTTACTTTTTTTTCCATTTTCTGAAATAGTTTGTATAAGATTCACATTATTTCTTCCTCAAATGTTTGCTAGAGTTCAGTGAAGCTATCTGGGCCTAGGGTTTTCTCTTTAAAGTTTAATTATGTTCTTAATTTCTTTTTTTACTTAAGTATTTTTGAATTAATGTATTTATTTTTATAAATAGATATAAGACTATTAAACTTTATTTTTTCCAGGCTCAATTTTGGTATGTTGTCTCTCAAGGAGTTTGTCCGTATCATTTCAGTTGTCTAATTTATGGCTTAAAGTTTTTCATAATATTCCCTTGTCATCTTTTAGTAAAATACAATATGCAGTGATTTCTCCTTTTCCATATCTGGTGTTGGAAGTTAGTGTCTTCTTTCTTTTTTTGACTACTCTAGCTAGAGGCTTATCAATCTTAATATTCTTTAAAAAAAAAACAACCCAGCTTTTATTTCATTGATTTTCCTTTATTGTTTATACTTTTTCTGTTTTATTTGTTTCTTTCTATTTACTTTGACTTTCATTTTGTCTTCTTTTTCTTGCTTCTTCTCTAGAGTTAGTATTTAAACCTGTAAATTTCCCTCTAAGCACTGCTGTAGCTGCATTCAATACATTTAGATATGTTGTATCATTTTCATTAAGCTCAGAATATTTTCTTACTTGACCCATAGGTTATTTAGCAGTCTGTTGTTTAATTTCCAAATATTTGGGATTTTTCCAGGTTTTTATTGATTTCTAGTTTAACCCCATTGTGATCAGAGAACATATTCAGTATGATTTCAGATCTTTTAAATTTGAGATTTGTTTTATGGTCTGTCTTGGTGAATTTTGATTGTGCCCTTGAAAATAACATATATTCTGCTGTTGTTGGATAGAGTATTCTATTAATGTCAATTAGGCCAGATGGGTTGATAGTGTTATTCAGGTCTTCTATGTCCTTACTGGCTTTTTGATTAAGGAGAGAAGAGTATTAAAGTCTCCAGATGTAAATTTGGATTAGTCTTTATCTTTTTAACTCTGTCTGATTTTACTTCATGTATTTTGAAATGCTGTTATTGGGTGCATGCTTATTCAGGATTATGTCTTCTTGATTGACCCTTTTATTGTTTTGAAATATCTCTGTTATTTTGAAGTGTACTTTGTTTGATATTAATATTAGTGTTTGCATGATATATTTTTTTCCATCCTTTGGCTTTTGACCTATGTGTGTATTTTTTTTTAAAGTGGTTTCATGAGCTGGCTGGTTAGCTCTGTTGGTTAGAGCATGTTGTTATAACACCAACCTCAAAAGTTTGGGTCCCTGTACTGGCCAGCCCCCCACCTCTCAAAAAAATAGTGGGTTTCTCCTGGACAGCATATAGCTAAGTCTCTAATCTCCCCCGCCTCCCCCAATCTGACAATCTCTGCCTTTTAATTGGACTGTTTCATTTACCCCTAACATAAATACAGATATGGTTGTATTTATGCCTACCATCTGGTTATATTTTTTTCTATTTGTTTTCCATTTATTCTTTGTTCGCTTTTTTCTTGTCTTCTTTTGGATTAACTGAAATGTTTCTTAGGATTTCATTTTATCCCTACTTTTGGTTTATAATACTACTTTTGTTTTTTAATTAGTGATTGCTCTAAAGTTTATAGTATGCAACACAGCCTACTTTCACCATTACATACAGGGTAAATTTGCATGTGGTCTAAGAGCCTAACAGCAGTTACCTTTACTCTCTTATCCGTTATACTATTAGTGTCATAGATTTTACTTCTGCATATGTCATAAAACCAACAGTACCTTCTAATTATTTTTTAAAAATTAAATATATATATTTACAATATCTTATATATTTACCAACATATTTACTATTTCTTGCATTCTTTTGTGTAGATCCAAGTTTCCCTGTGTCATTGTTTTCCTTCTGCTTAAAGAACTTCTTTTAATATTTCCTGTGGTACTAGTATACTCTTGACAAGTTTTTTTTTTTTTTTTTTTTTTCCAGGAAAAGTCTTCATTTTGTATTCATTTTCGAAAGATATTTTGACTGGATTTAGAATTTTAGATCAGCATTCTTCCCCCCCCCCAAGGGGCATTTAAAAAATTCATACCATTCCATTGTATTTTGGTTTGCATAGGTTCAGAAGTCTATGGTCATTCTTAATCTCTATTATTTGTAGGTAATGTTTCTCTCTCTCTTTTTCTGGCTGCTTTTAAGATTTTCTCTTTTCATGAATTTTCAGCAATTTATAATGCGCCTTAGTGTGCTTTTGTGTTTACTGTGCTTGGTATTTGTTGAGCTTCCTGGATCTGTGAGTTTCTACTTTTTGTTAAACTTGGAAAATTTCCAGCCATTATTTCTTCAAATATTTTTTCTGCCTCACTCCTTCTTTTCTGGGCCTCCAATTACACATTATGTTATACTGCTTGATAGACCACAGACCTCACAAACCATCTTTTTTTTTCTCTATTCTTCCTTTTGGTTAGGTTCTCTTGCTCTGTCTTCAAGTGCACTTACCTTTTCCTCTGCAGTAATCTGCTGTTATTCTCATTCAGTGAAATTTTTATTTTGGATATTATTTTTTTCATCTCTAGGAGTTCTGTTTTCTTTTTATTCCTTACATTTCTCATCTTACTATAATCATGCTTTCCTTTGAGTATGTCTGCTAGCTTTATCATCTGGCTTTTCTTAATATTATTGGTTACATTTTCCTGCTTCTTGGCATATGTTGAGATTTTTGATTGGATGTTGGATGTTGTGAATTTTACATTGTTGAGGGTCTGGATTTTGTGGTCTGTGTATATATGAGATACTTCAAAAAATTATGGAAAAATTTGTATTATGTTTTAATTCTATTTTTCCATGAACTTTTTGAAGTACTCTCATATAGGAGTAAAGAAAACAAAGTGCTTTTCTTGTACTCTTATTCAGCAACAATCAACACAGAAGACTTCTGTGACCAAATGTGCTAATTTCCATCAGCAGGTAAGCAATCAGTTCTGCAATGGACACCAGCTGGGTGTTCTTCAATTCAATTCTGACACTGTCTACCTGGAGATAGCATCATATCCCACAGGTTAAGGGCTCAGTACCTAAGACTGTCCCCCTGCTTTTGATGCCTTGTTGTTTTACCTGTGCTTATGACTGACCAGCTATATTGAGGTGCCTATGACTCCCTCCTTGGATTTGATTAATTTGCTAGAGTAGCTCACAGAACTCAGGGAAACACTTAGTTACATTTACTGATTTATTATAAAGGAACAAAGGATACAGATGAAGAGATGCGTAGAGTGAGGTGTTGGAGAAGGGGTGTGGAGCTTCCATGCCTTCCTCGGTGCGCCACCCTTTAAGAACCTCCATGTGTTTAGCTATCAGGAATCTCCCTGAACACTGTGCTATTGAGCTTTTAAGGAAACTTTATTACATAGGCATGACCGAAGCATGGACAACTGTGTAGAAAAGTGATTGGGCAAAAAGGGTGTGATCTAATACTAACAGACCGAGTGGGAGAACCCTGCAAGGCCTGTTTGTTCAGTTTCTTTTCGGCTTCTCTGTGTAACATTTCTTCCTCCCAGATATGAGGCAGGATCCCTCCTGAAATGAGGGTCTTATCACCTACAATCAGGAAAGGTAGGTCAGAGAATTTCTTTGTGGCTAGGTCCAAGACAGAAAGGCAGAGTCTTGGCTTGGGGAGCTAGGAACTGTGAATGAAATCCAGTATATGATATGTCATATATAATTCATAATATCACATGGTCTTATTTTATTTTTATTTATTTATATATTTATTTAAAAAGATGACCGGTAAGGAGATCTTAACGCTTGTCTTGGTGGTCTCAGCACCACGCTCTCCCAAGTGAGCGAACCGGCCATCCCTATATAGGGATCTGAACCCTTGACTTGGTGTTATCAGCACCACACTCTCCCAAGTGAGCCACAGGCTGACCCTCACATGGTCTTATTTTAAAGCATGTTGGGTTTTGTTCTGGTAGGCAGTTTATTTGTGATTGTGTATGATTCTTTTAGGCGCTGGTTTTAAGCTTTGTTAGAGTAGATCTAGGGTAACCTTTACTCTAGGGATAATTTGACCCCCCACCACAATGTGGACCTTCCAGGTCTCTGCTGAATGCCCTGAATCATCAGGCAGGACACTGCACTCTGGCTACTTGGAGCTCACAAGCCCATGAGAGTTCTGGGAACTGTTCCTGCTCACAGCTTCCTCATCACTCTTTGCTTCACCCTCCTGGAGTCTCACCCTGTGTATGCACAAATTTTAATATTCAGCAAAGACTCAAGGGAACCTCCATGTCGATTTCTGGAGCTCTCTTTCTTTTTTTTTGGTGGCTGGCCAGTATGGGGATCTGAACCCTTGACCTTGGTCTTACAAGTCTGCACTCTAGCTGTCTTTCTATGTAGCTTTTTTTTCTCTCTGGAGCTCTGTCCTCCAACTTTCAGCTGCCTTAGTCTCTGATCTCTGCTTCCCCAACTCAGTGAGACTCCTGTGCTTTGCTGGGGATCCCCCTCTCTCTGTCCTTGGTTTGTAAAATCTGCCTCCTGACAGAAATACAGAATGATTTTAGGGCTCAAATCATTAGTTTCTGTTCTGTCAGGGATCACAGTCCTGTACTGCTTCCTGTCTAATTTCAATAAACAGTGGTTTCATTGATTTTGCTTAGTTTTGTAATTGTTTATAGTGGGAGGGTAAATCTGGTCCCTGTTACTCCATCATGTGGGTTGATTTTGAGCAGAGGAGTGACATGACATCATTTCTAATCCTGAATGTGAGGTGGTGGTGGTATTCCCTTTATTCCTATGGATGAGGTAACTGAGGCTCAGAGAGGTTGAGTAGTATCCCCAAAGTCACTCAGTTGTAAATGCCAAAGCTCATGCACTTTCTGCTGTGCCACTGCCTCTCGAAGAATATTTGTGGAGTTGAATCTTATTCTTTCCCGCAAAGAACTGCACAGACTGGCTTAGGACACATCTAGAGTGACAGTCACTTGGCAGATGTAGGATGAGGACTCCTAGACCTGGAGGTTCTGCTCAAACCTGTGAGCTGCATGTGAGGCTGATCTTTGCCGTGCAGCGAGGTCAGCAGCTGGGCACGCCTTCCAGCTGGGCAGGGTCAGTGCCCTGGCAACAGGAGTGACAGCACCTCTGTCTCTATCAAACGAAAAGCATTTCGCTCTCTGCCACTGTGGTCTTTTTTTGATTTGTTTGCCTGTCTTTTTGCTTTTTAAAGCAGTCTTACTCTTTTGCTTTCTTCCCCTCCTGCTCTCCCCATCCAGGCCCCTAAGCGTCCTGAGTGTGGATTGCCTCGGAGCTTACTCCTTATCCCCTTGCAATAATCTACAGCCGTGGTTTCTAAACCTTACTCTTTCTTTTCTTTTCTTTCTTTTTTTTTTTTTTTAAATCCTAGACTACCCTGTGAAGATTTCCAGGATCAAGTTGGAATTTAATTTGTAGGGGTTTATCTCAAACCAGGAAATAGACTCGACCACTTAAAGGGGTTGACATGGGGGCAAGCGTTTGAGAAAGTGTCGGGCTTTTGTAAAAGCTGGACTGGTGAGACTAATGGACCTGTATGAGCTTGGGAATCCAGCCTGTGACAACCAGTCGGCTGCTCAGCCCTTTGTCCTCCTTTCAAGAAGCATCTAGAGTTGTACGTTCAGTTGTGTGTTCCTCAGCATAAGGAAGCAGAGTGGTTAGGGTTCTCCAAGGAGTCCTGTTGGTGTTTTGGATGGAACAGTTCTTCACTGGGTGCATTGCAAGACGTTTAACCTCCTTGGCTCCTGCCCTGGGAAAGCCGGTGGGACTCCCTAATCATTGTGACAGCCAGAAACACCTCCACATGTTTCCAAAAGCCCTCTGGGGGATACTGCCCAGCGGTTGAGAACCGTCCTGTCACAACGTTACATTAAGAGTAAGCCACATTTGTGTTCGGTTGTAGGTGAAATGTTCTAGGGAAAGACACTGCCACAGTCCTCTGCTTGCTTCATCTGGGCTTGTGTATACCATATGGTGCCTTTGTTTTAATTTTTAAAATTTTTAATGTTTTATGCTGGCCAGTACAGGGATCAAACCCCAGACTGTGGTGTTATCAGCACCATGCTCTAACCAGTTGAGCTAACTGGCCAGCTCTTGGTTTAAATTTTTAAAATAAATTTGATTACACACATATTTGTTGAGTACCAGTGATATTCTAGGTGCTGAAGACACAGATTTCAGCAAGATAGCAAGTGCCTGTCTGCAAGAAGATTAAAGTCCAATGGGAGAGATAGCAAACTAGTTACTCAATAGAGAGTTTCTGATGGTATTATCAAGGAAAAAACATGGAGAATAGTAAGGATGAAGGCTATTTTGGATTTGGTCATCAAGAAATAGTTTTCTATAAGCCACTGAGACAGGAAATGGAGGATGGGCCTTTTTAGACTGCAGACATTTTGTCATGACCTGGAGAATCATTTAGAATGTCAGTATTGGGCAATACCTAGATTGGGGAAAAGTCCTCTGTGAGTTCACTGATAAGGTTTGACTGGCCTGAGACAGAACTGTTGAGGTGAAATACAGTTTGGGGAAATGCTTGCCCCTCTTTTTTTTTTTTTTTCCTTTTTGTCTTTTTTACTGACCGGTAACGGGATCGCAACCCTCGGTGTTGCGCCCGCACCGCGCTCAGCCAGTGAGTGGCGACCGGTCTCCACATGGGATCTGAACCCTCGGTGGGAGCGCCGCTGCGCTCCCAAGCAGCACACTCTCCAGTGCGCCACCGGGCCGGCCCGTGCTTGCTCCTCTTTTAGCAGCCCTAAGATTGAGCTTAGAGGTGTGGATTTGTAAGACCCAGAAGACTCTGGGAGGCCAAGACTTGAGGAGTTTGGAGAGTGCTACTGTGTGAAGTTCTGTGGTGGGGACACACACACACAGGCATTTTTCTTATAGGCTCTGACTACTTCTGAAAGAATAGATGAGAACCAGTATCAACAGTGAGCCCCTAGGGATTGGATGAGGTTCTTTTTTACTTTTAATATTTACATTTTATTTGTTTCTTTTAGAACAATACATTTACATAGCTCACAGTTTAAAAAGATACTAAAGGCTATATGATGAAAGAGCCTTACTTGGCATTGTATATACTGTTTAAAGTTTTTCTATCTGGCAAATATTAGCTTTTCAAGAAATGAATTAATTTTAAGGGACGTTCCTTGGTGATAATGACTCATAGGGATTAAATGTGTCTCGGGAAGAAAGTTTTGGGCTAAATCGGAATGAGTCTTCCTAAGTACTAAAGCTGTTTGAATGTATTTGTTTTGTCTAGTCAAATAACCTACATCATTACTCATGGGATAGCATAAAGGTTGTTCCTTAATAGAATGAGATCTAAACAAAACCGACCATTTTGATTAAATAGAAGTGTTCGAATTCCTGTAGGACCAGTTACTAGCTGAGTCATCATGAGCAAGTTATTTAAACTCCTTTGCCTCAGTTTCCTCATCAGCAATAATTTCATACATTTATTGTAAGACTTTAATGAAGAAAGAGCTAATGGCACTTAGTGTTAGTATCTACCAAATGTAGTGAAGGAAGCCTCCAGAAAGATAATGAACTTTAATGTATAATCCATTCAGTTGAGTTAGAAGCATTGTTCTGTTCTTTGTTGCCCCATTCATTCATTCATTTATTCAGGAAATAACTGTGAAGGCCTAATCTGTGCCTGGCACTGTCCTAGGCCCCAGGATGCACTGATAAGCAAACACAGACAGTTTCTGCCCATGTGGAGCTTATAATCTTGTGAAGGAGACAAACATCAGCCAGTTAATAACACAAATGTAAAATCACAGTTCTGTCCAGTTCTTGGAGGGGAGGCTTATGGTGTCATGTGAGCTTGTGAAAAGGAGATTTGACCTAGTCATGGATGTCAGAGGAGGGCTGCCCCAAGGAAGTGTCTTAGCTGGATCTGAAGGATGAGTCAAAGTGTCAGAGAGGAAATGGAAGGAGTTGTGTGTGCAAAGGTTCATTGACAGAGGAAGCAAAGGCCAGCATGACTGCTGTGGGCAGTGCTGGGGAATGTGGTGCCACACGAGGCCTGAGATGTAGTCAGAGTAGATGCAGGACTCGCAGGCCATGCTGAGAACTTTTTTTTCTATCTTCTAAGAGCAGTGAGAAGCCATTAAAGGGATGCGATGATCAGATTATTATTTGGAAATGATAGACTGTGTTGTGGATAATGAATTGGAAGAGAGCCAGCGTGGGTGTGGGTGCACTGATTAGAATGGTCTAGGCAAGCGATTGTGGTAGCTTGGACCAAAGTGATAGCGGTAGAGTTGTAGAAAACTGGATGGATTGATTCCATGGATATTTACTTTTTTTCTTTTCTTTTTTTTATTTCATGGATATTTAAGAAGCAATTTCGGCAGTACTTGATAATGGGTTAGCTCAGAGGAATAAGGGAGAAGGAGCTGTCAAGGGTGGCCTTTTGGATTCCAGTTTGCATGGTTTGATGAAGTGTGTGCCATTAGCTGAGACAGGGAACACTGGCAGAGGACATGTGTGGCAGAGGGAGAAGATTGTGAGTCTGCTGTGGGACATGTTAAGTCCAAGATGAGGCAGGAAGTTAGTTGGATGTAGAGCTCAGAGGCCTCCGGCCAGAGATCTAAATGTACGAGCTTATTGATGCCTGGAGCCTTGGGAGGGAAGGAGGGAGGGAGGGAAGGAGAGAGGGAAGGAGAGAGGGAAGGAGAGAGGGAGGGATTGAGGGGGGAGGGATTGAGGGGGGAGGGAAAGCTTGTTCAGATTCCCTGAGACTGACCCACACTTCCTAGTTAGTTTCATGCTGGCTGACCCTCTTGTCCTGGGACAGTGGGGCTCTTGGGACAGGACTTCGGATGGAGGGCTAGAGTCCTTCATCCAGCTGAGTCCTTGCCCCTATGCTGTGCCAGCTATGTGGTGGCAACTGGGCGAGAGGAAATCTCTGAGGACCCTCTGTGGACTGGGTGCTTTCCTTTCCCACCTTCCGTCCTTTTTCCTGAGAGTCCTGGCACTTGCCATCTGATCTAGCCGGGAGGAGGATGGAGGCTGGAGGCTGGCTCATAGGACACACACATTAGCTGCACTTGTCTGGATATTATCTGGAGATAATTGGCGATTGACTTGAACATCAGTAATGGTAAACTAATCATAGCTCACTCAAACTGCTTGTTTTATTCTTTTGGGGATCTGTACATTTCTTGAGTTTGTCTGCCTCTATCTCTGTTTCTCCCTTTCTCTAAATACTGTCCAGATCAGTCAAGGGTTGAAGGCACTTGTGAGGGTGAGGTGGTGGTCTAAGAGGGGAAGGAAACAGACTAGAACCAGGCGATTCGGCCACAGTGCTGGCTGCTGCCTGTAGATCAGTCTGTGTATCTGTCAGCCTGTGACTAGCTTATTTCCAAAAAGGATGTAAGCCTAGGGCTTTCTTTATTATAGTGGGGATGGTGTCCTTAGTGACAGGTGATATATGGGAATCAGTGTAGTTTACTTGCTTTGTGGTTCCAGACAGATGCCCAGAGAGAATCCTCAGTGTGGGCAAGTGGGGCCCCCTTGTGGCTGAGTCTGGTTCTCCACTTTTGCTCGGCTTCTCTTCCAGATCATCTGGGGTTGGGGAGGTGGCTGAAAGAAGTATTTCTCTCTCTTCAAGCCTTTCTCTGGACTTTGCTATTTCTGTCGATTTTGTGGGGGTCCCCAGCCATTGCTGCTCAGCAGCTGCTCTTGGGTCCGCCCAAGCAAAACCAAGCCTTGTTCTTGAGGTGCTGGGACTGTGAACACAGAAACAATATCTGTATGTTCCCTGGCAAAGTCGGACTCTTTGGACTACTTCTTATAGGTAGTAGAACACTCTAAAGTTATGAAAGACAGGTGAGAAATATGAGAAAGAGGTGTCTGTGTGTGTGTGTCGCTTGAGAACAGAGCGTCTTTGGTTTTTCGATGTCCATTGGGTGGCACTGTGATCTTATTTTTGTTTCTATTTTTCTTTGCAGCCAAGCTCTACTCCAGGAAGTGAAAATGTGCTGCCTCGAGAGCCTCTGGTAAGTACCCAAGATACATGGTATCATTTTTAATAGTTCTAATACCATGTGAGTATAAAGAAACCTTATGCTCCTATAGTTTCACATCAGTAGTGTCCCTTTAAAAGCAGGCATCAGTAACCTCTGACTTCTGACTTCTTTTCTAGCGTGCACAGATTAGTGTCATCTCTCCTTAGTAAAGCCTGGTTTTTTCTGAAACTAAAAGCATCCACCCCAGATGGTCCTGTGCCACTTTGTTTTTTGCTGATCAGTAGTAATTAGTGAGATGGTTGAAACCCTGGGAGGCTGAGTTGAAGTGAGGTTGCTGGGCCTAACCAGGTTGCTTCTTGATTGTCTGAAATAGCCATTCTCTGCTCCTCGGGGTGAGAGCACCTCAGGTGGTCTTTAAAAAACAGGTAAGGAGGGCCAGCCTGTGGCTCACTTGGGAGAGTGTGGGGCTGATAATAAATACCAAGGCTACGCGTTCAGATCCCTATATCTCATTTGGGAGAGCGTGGTGCTGACAACACCAAGTCAAGGGTTGAGATCCCCTTACCAGTCATCTTTTGGAAAGAAAAAAAAAAAAAACTGCTCTGTTCTAAATTTTCAGGATTCTAGATCATTCACTAGGTGAAGGGTTGCAAGCCATTCTCTGCTCCTCGGGGTGAGAGCACCTCAGGTGGTCTTTAAAAAACAGGTAAGGAGGGCCAGCCTGTGGCTCACTTGGGAGAGTGTGGGGCTGATAATAAATACCAAGGCTACGCGTTCAGATCCCTATATCTCATTTGGGAGAGCGTGGTGCTGACAACACCAAGTCAAGGGTTGAGATCCCCTTACCAGTCATCTTTTGGAAAGAAAAAAAAAAAAAAACAGGTAAGGAAGGGAATTCTGGTTTTGCCTGGTCAGTAATTAGGCTTGTGATAGCCATTACCAAGATTATCTTCTATTGATAGAGAAGAGGCCTACTAATTACTAAAGATAATTTTCTTTGCAAAGTTATTTTGCTTTGGTGGTCCCAGCCAGAGTCCCTGCCTGCCTGCTTGCCTACCCGCCCACACCATTTTCATTCTATTTTGCATTTTGGGGCCTGCTGTAAATACTGTTGGCTGGATAGTAACCTGGTTCTGTACAAACCAGGTAAGTTGTATGGGAGAGCCAGCTTAAGGTTTAACTTCTCAGAGCCTTCTCTTTCTTTGAGTACTAATAGCAAGCTTAGGGGTGTATTACCAAGGTTTTGTTTCAGCAGGGCCTGTAGTTTCACTGGTGTTTCTTCACTCTCCTGGCAGTAGTGGGAGGAGATGACGTGAGGGCCTTAGCTGGTATGAACAAGTCTGAATTCTAGAATGTAGCGTACTAAGGCTTTCCAAGGCAGAGGGTGAGTTGGATCTGGCTGAGCTGTAGAAAGACTGGGGTGATACAAGTGCTGCCGGGACTGTCTCAGGGTAGTACTATTGTCATTCATGTCATCTGCTGTCACTAATTATGGGCTCGCTTCCCAGCACTCCCACAGTGGCCTCATTCACTCTTTTGGTATTGCCTGGGTCCTTCCCTGAGGTCACGGTGTGTGAAAGCCAGAGGAGGCTTGGCCTCACCAGTCTCCTAGGTGGGGAGCGCAAGTGATTCCCACGGTGCTGCCTCAGTGCCCCGCAAGCCAAAGTTATGGTTGGTTTTAGATTAAAGTCCAAATTGAACATGATAGCCTCTTTGATCCTTTATTTCCTCAGTCTCTTTTTGAATTTTTTTTTTTCCAAGCCAGCATTTATTGCTGCATAAGCCTGTTCCAGTCCTGAGTGGATCTTCTGGTGGGGGCGTGGGTAGGAAGCTGTGGCCACAGGGGTGAAGGGCAGACAGAGGATGCCATGACCGCCGTGCTCTTGTCCATCTTTTTGAATTTTGATCTACTGATTTAACTGTTAATCACAGAGGAGTGGCCAGTCCATCTTTTTGGGCATGATTGAATAAATGCTTTGGCAGCCCTAAGCAATTGGCAAGCACCCTGATTTCTGTGTATTTGGAGCCCCGCAGACCCTGTGCTCTGCTAATGTTTCTCTACACTGCTCTTTTCCTGCTGTACTGTGCATCTGCTTGTTGGTGGGTTGTATTTTTATTTCTTTCTTTTCTGGGAGGCCCTGAGCAGTCTTCAAACCCTGGTAGCCTGCGATCGTCCAGAGTTCAGACTCATTCTCTCCAGGCCAACTCTACAATTACCTTATATTTAATTAATATTTTTTCTCCTCTTTACGTACTTGCTGCATAATTGCTCAGAGGAAAGAAAACACATAGCAGCAATTTATATATATATAAAAAAACAATAATTAAAAAAAACACCCCGAAATAAACTCCCATCTCATTTGGGCTGATCCTATGAGTTGGGTAATTAGGGCCCTATTAAAAGGTAGACTCTTTCTCCTTCCTCCCTTTTTTATATTAATTTTTTTATATTAAACTCCCACAGTCTCTCAGTCATGCCCATATTGCTTTTGGCCAACCATTTGCAGCAGCCTGATTAAATGAGGGCACCAGCCGAGTTGTACAGCCTTGTGTGAACCACTTTGTCCTCTTGGGAGTGGCAGCAGGAGGGTGTCAGGCAGCAGAGCCCACCGAGGGGGACAGGATGAGCAGGAGGCTGCTGTGAACTGATGGCAGGCCGGAGGGGAGGTGCTGGAGAAGCAGTGCTGGAGGGTGGCGGCCCCCACCACAGAAAGCCCATGGTGAAAGCACACAGCATGCAGCCCCTTCCACAGAGGGGGCTTTCTCAGGCTGCATGTGTTAGCTGTCTCTTGGGTGCCTGGCTCAGCTCGGGCTTGAGGACTGAGGACAGACGACTGAAGAATAAAACTAAGCCTTGTTCCAAGTGTTCACCCATTTTATTCGGGGAAGAAAAGGCATCTGTACACTGAAACAATTAGCAGCTGGCATAAGACTGCATATAATTTTAGCAAACAGCACAAAACCGTATATAATTTGGTGCCGAATTGCCTGGCTGGGAGTATGACAGCCCCTGGTTATTCAGAGAAGGAAGCGTTCTGCAGGGGGTGGGAGGGTGGACTTGGGGATGGTTTATGTGAAACTTGAAGCCAGGTCTTGAGGAATAGGGTATTCCAGTGTTAGGGGAACACCTGGCTAAATTGTTTTTGTTTTTGTTTTTAACTGAGTGCATATTTGCCTCAAAATTCTTTAATGGAAGCTGCCGGGTCACTACAATAAAAGGGATAAGCGTGGGATACTGAGGTAAATAATCTTACCTCATTCTTTGTCCCAGAACTCTATGATCACTTTGGAATAAATTTTCCTCTTATTAAAAAAGTGAGTTATGGCAGAGGAAGCTCTATCATAACAGTGCAGGTGACATTGCCCTGTCGATGCATTTGTCCTTTTTTTTAAAAGATGACCGGTAAGGGGATCTTAACCCTTGACTTGGTGTTGTCAGCACCACGCTCAGCCAGTGAGCTAACCGGCCATCCCTATATGGGATCCGAACCCATGGCCTTGGTGTTATCAGCACCGCACTCTACCGAGTGAGCCACGGGCCGGCCCACCCTGTCGATGCATTTGGGTGTCTGCGTTATTGTTCTGCTTTATTTGCTGGGGAAGGAAGGCCTGCTTTGCATTTCTAACCTCTCTGGACCATAAAAACTGTCTTGTGACTTTGTGGTGAGAACTATAATCTTGTAGTCTCTAAATGACACATTTGTGTTTATAGCCATCTCTTGACCTTGATTCTAGCCAAGTAGTGACCCTGCATGTTCCCTTCTCTTGCCCCTTCAGTCCTCCCCCTGCCCCGCCCTGGAATAAAACCAGCCCAGCAACCCTGACCATATTAGTGAGATAGTTCCTCTGTTATGAAAGAGTCATCAGAGCTGGAGGTGGGTGAACAGACCAGTCTTGAGAAATTCTGTAGACTCTGAGTTGAAATTCTCTGATTGTTAGTGACAGAACTCTTTGCTAAAGTCAAACAGCTGATTACCTTTTCCTCTTCATGCTTTCTTCGCGGAGCTTTGCCTCCTAGGGCAAGGAGTCTTGATAGCTTTCCAGAGTACACTGCAGCTTCTCCCAGACCTGTTGAAGACCTGTGAATCTCCTGTAGACCCGAGTTTCTAGTCCCACAGTTGTGCCCATCCTTGGGCTCACACAGAGTCTCTGGACCAGCTCCCTTTGCTGCCCTGGCAGGATCAAGTCCCTGCCTGGTCTGTAGGTCTTTAAGAAAGGGTGTACAATTGTCCGCGTGGGTAACTCAGTTCTCATTTTGCTTGGATACTGAAACTGGGGTTAAGGTAACCTTTTGAGATTTCCTCTTAGTCATATGATTTTTGGTTATTTGAAGTAAGCAATAAATATGGTTTCTTTACATGTCTCATGTGGTGTCTCACTTGTCTCAGCTCAGTTTTTCAATATTCGGCAATGCTCACCAGTTCACACAGTGCTTGTAGGCTTTGGCTAAACCAGAATTTCAGCTTTTTGCTCTTTGACACCAGGTTTTCTCTAATGGATGAGTCTTCTGCCATCCTTTTTTCCTGACTCGTAGTAGGTATAGATTCTTTTTGTTTTTTTCTTGGAAAAGCAAAATTTCCCTGCATCCCTCCACCAAAATAATCCCAAACTACAATACAATGTATTTTTGTAAATGATGATGGTAATTTCTTTTTCACTTTCTCTAGGATTAATATTTTTTAGTATGCTGAATTCTTAAAAATAAAGATATTCTGCAGTTGCAGATCCAGGCTATATTTGAATAGTTTTGCCTTCTAAGTGCAGAAGGATCCTGTCTCCTTGGGCTTCTCCCTGAGGTGAAATGGAACCTTTTCCTGGAGGTTTTACATCATGTATTTGATCTCAGTCCTTCTGGGGAAGGTCATCCACCTCACAACTGGGACACCTAAGATTTTCTCTTTGGTTTTTAAGCCAATTAACCAGAGGCTGGTAATCAAAAGGACATTATTATCTTGAATTCAGGGAGCCAGTACTGTGAGCTTCTCTTTAAGAATAGCTACGTCTAGTTGCCTGTCTCCTAAACACCTCTAACAGGTACAAGGGTACTTCATAAAGTTCATGGATACCAGCCAGCTGCCAAAACAAACAAACCAAAAAAAAAAAAGTTCTCGGAAAGATTTATATTATCTTTCAATTCTATTTTGCCACAAACTTTTTGAAATACCCTTGTATTTCTGGCACAGTCTCCCTTGTATTTGTACCTTTTTTTTTTTTTCCCCTTTTTGTCTTTTTTTCGTGACCGGTAACGGGATCGCAACCCTCGGTGTTGCGCCCACACCGCGCTCAACCAGTGAGCGGACCGGACTCTATGGGATCCGAACCCTCGGTGGGAGCGCCACACTCTACCGAGTGTGCCACTGGGCCGGCCCTATTTGTACCTTTTGTGACTTTGGTAGTTAGAATACTTCAGTATACTTGTTGGTGGGCTCACTGTGGATAGGTGGTTCCCAAAAACATTTCTGAAGGGACATTCATATACTCAATACATTTCTTGGTGCGTACTCAAGAGTACATGGATGTGTGTGTGTATGCTTGCATATAACATGGAACACAAACACATGTATATTTATTTTATAAAATTCAAAGCATTTCGTGGAGAAATAAAATTGATTTTGATAACTGTACTCATGAAAGTGATTTTACTAGCACATGGATAATGAAACCAGCTCTTTAGAGATTTTGGGAAATTGTCATTTTTCTAGGAAAAATAAATACGGCAAACCTAATTTAAAAGTATTAAAAGTTATCATTTAAAAAATCTGTAGTGGTTGGTTTCTGTGCACAGTTAGGTTTGCTGAAGCTAGCTGTCATTTCCACCTCAGTTTCCTGCTCAGGGACATCTGTCAGGGTGACATTATAGGGATAAACCAAAATTCACTCTTGATTTATTTTTAAGAAGTAAACTGCAGGTTTTGGTGCTCAGACTGTTACTAACAACATGTTCCCGGGGGCACCTCTCACAACTGCTGCTGAGAAACTTGGGGACTGAAATCAAGTGTAAACAACTGGGCTTATGCTGCACTTCGCTGTTGGTGACATGGTCCCAGGCCTGAGACTCGGGCACTTTATATATAGGAAAAATGTTGGCTTTCCTCTTTTCCCACTCCCTTCTCAACAACAGTTTAAAACCTTTAGTGAAGAAAACATTTCTCTTTTAATATTAATGTCCATGGATACTGACTCACATTTGGGAGGGTGCCTGAGAATTCCCTCTTGTTCTACCAGATCTGGGGAGGGGAACTGGTCAGAACTAAATGCTGAAATGGATGAACTTGAGAAAAGCCTCATTCCGTTTTCTGGGTGGCTATAATCTCTAGGCCACTTGCTGATTTTGAAATTACTGCCTCTTCCTACTTTATCCTTCCTATTACAGAGTGGGAAGGTTTATTCAGTAGACTAGGTGGTGCCCTTTAAGTTGCTTCCTCTTTCAGGTAAATGAAGAGGTTGTTTTTCAGTTTTAAGGTATCCTTTTGCAAATAATTATTAGATGAATCAAAACTCTTAGGAGTAATAATTAAAGAAATGGAATTTGAAATAGTTATTCAGCTTTGTTTATACTTCAGGTTCCTGGCTTTCATAGTAATACTTTATATTTGCTGTAGTTCCTGTAATCAGAGGCCCTGGTTGTTAGATAACTGAGCAGTGTCCTTATTTTGGAGATGTGGGAACTGAGGGACTAAGCACTCATGTGCCTTTTTTCAGAGCCCCACAGTGATTGGTCTTAAGTCTTGTCCCCAACATTATTCTTTCAGAAGAAAAAGTTCTGTTTCCTCCCCTTTCTCCTGGAAGTGCAGTCTTAGAGTTCCTTTGGGTGCCCTATCATTGCTGAAGATGGGATCTACAAAGCTCTTATTTGGGCAGAGGGATGTTCTTAAAATGTTTTTCTTTTGTTTAAAATCGATCATCATCTTATTTGAAAAAATTTTCACATTAAAGTGTCTTTTTAAGTGGACCTAAAGGATGGGTATTCCTTATGGCAAACTCAGTAAATCCCCCACAAACCCCCAGTTTGAAAACCACTGAATGTGTGTCATACTTAGGACAACCGTGTGGCCTACATTTTTTAGGATAATTTCAATTTAAAATATTTGAGCTGGCCAGTTAGCTCAGTTGTTAGAGCACAGTGTCATAACCCTAAGGTCAAGGGTTTGGATCCCTGTACCAGTCAGCGCCCAAACAAACAAGCAAACAAAATTTTAGCCCATTGTCAAACCTGCAGCCCGATTTTGGTTTGAAAAATATGATCTTGTAGTTAATCCCACTTCTGCACTGTGAGAAGCTGCAGGAAGATCAAGTGGTGCTTTGGAGAAGGACATATTCACCGCCCTTCCCTCTTCCCTCCCAGCTCTCCTTTCTTTTATGGTTTGTAGTTATAACCAAGATTTATGCTTGTTGCTCCACAAATCTTCTCTCTGCCATTATGAGTTTGTCTGAACCATCTAGAGATGGGGCCGACACTGAGTGATTCCAGAGGTAAATCTGTCCAGGGGCACTCCCTGACAGTCAGAGGCAGAGAGGAACTAACTCGTAGCCCCCAGTGCAGCGTGAGTCTGGATGAATTACCCCTGTTGAGAAGAAGATGTGCTGCCACCCTTGTGACCTCTTGCCTTAGCGGTGACCCTGGGGCACAACTCTCCTGCTTGTGTGTACTGAGTCCGTGGTGTGGGGCTCTGGGTCCTGGCGTGTCTGCCTTTCTCTCTCTGGGTTGGCTGCCACCCAGCCAGGCCCACAGCGAAAAGGTCTTTAGGGCCAGGGCCGCTTTTTCCAGCCTTGCAGTGGCAGGGAGCTGCTGACAGAATCACGCACACAAGTTGATTATTTGTATAAATGGTTTTGTTTTTCCACAGTTTATTGAAAATGGATATTTATAGAGAAGGGGAATAAATAACATTAAAATTTTTTTTCCTTCCCTATACTTTCTCTTTGCCCTATCCTTCTGTCTTGTGTGTACTTTTGAAAGTTATTTCAAATCCTTTGTGAAATGAAGTGGGGGTATCAATAAATATATATATTTTAAATGTGTCAAGAGCTTGCATTGGACCCACTCCTGTAAGTGACCGAGTCTCGTTCGGGCCCTGTGGAACCTGCTCACCAGGTCTGTGGTGCTCTGAACGAGACAATCACTCCACACTCGTTCGGCAACCAAGAGGTGGCTGGCTTGTTCCTGAATATGTGTGTGCCAGTTGTATGTGCCATTGAATTAGACAGTTTTATTAAATATGATGTAAACAGATGATGCATAAATGCAAAGAGAAGTTCTACAAATATAAAACAAAGATAATTGTGAAAAGATGGTTCTATGAAAACTAAGTTAAATGCTTTGGTAAATGTGAATTGCTGAAAAGATTGCTGTCAACTTAGGTGTGAGTGAGACGGCAGTTTAACATTGCAGGGAGATCATAAAAAGCTAGGATTCTGTATTTCGATTGCTTTAGTAAGGTCTTTAAGTTCTCACTTTGTTTTAGAAAGTGTGGAGGGTGAGTTATGGGTGGGGTTTATGCAAGAAAGACGTCTGGGAACTTCAGTCTGTGGGCCCACACTCAAAGAAAAAGTCTTGGCTCTACATCAAAAGATTAGAAAATGACTGTACGTTTATAGGTTTTCAGTTAATATAAAATGTCTAAGGTATGCAGAGTAGGCTCCATTTTTAATGATTCCCTGTTTTAACTGATTTTTTTTTTTTTTTTTTTTTTTTTTTTTTTTTTTTTTTTTTCCCTTTTTGTCTTTTTTCGTGACCAGCAACGGGATCGCAACCCTCGGTGTTGCCCCCGCTCCTCGCTCACCCAGTGAGCGGCCGGTCCGTATGCGGGATCCGAACCCGCGGCGGGAGCGCCGCCGCCCTTCCCAAGCGGCGCACTGCAGCAGGGCGCCACCGGGCCGGCCCATAACTGATTTTTTTTTTTTTTTGTGTTTTTGTCTTTTTTTCGTCGCCGGCAACGGATCGCAACCCTCAGTGTCGTGCCCGTACCGGACCGGGACCCGCACCGGGACCCCCACCCCCCGCGTTGCCCCCGCTCCTCGCTCACCCAGTGAGCGGCCGGTCCGTATGCGGGATCCGAACCCGCGGCGGGAGCGCCGCCGCCCTTCCCAAGCGGCGCACTGCAGCAGGGCGCCACCGGGCCGGCCCATAACTGATTTTTTTTTTTTTTTGTGTTTTTGTCTTTTTTTCGTCGCCGGCAACGGATCGCAACCCTCAGTGTCGTGCCCGTACCGGACCGGGACCGGCAACGGGATCGCAACCCTCGGTGTTGCCCCCGCTCCTCGCTCAGCCAGTGAGCGGCCGGTCCGTATGCGGGATCCGAACCCTCGGCGGGAGCGCCGCCGCACTTCCCAAGCGGCGCACTGCAGCAGTGCGCCACCGGGCCGGCCCTTAACTGATTTTTTTTTGATTAACTGAACAGTTACTAGCTCTGATCGCATAGGCTGAGGGCTTCTGCTGTATAATATGTTGGCCTTGGAGCCTTATTTTTTGTTATCTTGTTTGATTCCAACAAAACATGAGAATTACTGTTTTCCTCATTTTACAGTGAGGAAACTGAATCCCAGGGCAGTAAAGTTCCTACAGCTAGTAAGTGGCAGGACTCTCATTTAAAGTCCCAAATCCATACTGCTGAACTTGAGCAGATTGGCGAGCGGCAGGAATAATGTGTTGACCTTACAGTGGAGTGCACTAGTAGTGTGCACGAGAGGGGCACGCTGCACAGACACGCCGCAGCTTGTGCTCAAGTGCTGCCTGCTGATTCTGTGCTTCCCTCTGAAGCTGCTGCCTGAGTGTGCTGTCCCTCATTGGAGTCTTTTGTATGCATCTTAGCTGTTGAAAAGGCACCTATTAATTTATCACAGGTGATGTGTGCCTCCTCGTGCTCGGAGGAGGCGTCTGCACCCATGTACCTCACTAATGACAGGTTATGGGATCGAGAGGAGTATAATGGGATCTTTTCATCTGATGTCTATATAGCAAGGTGCTATGCCCCTGGTAGCTTCTAGGGGGCAGCAGCTGCTTGTTATTCTGTCTCCTGCTGGCAGAGTGAAGGCCAGACAACTGAGCAACTTGCTTTTGCCTCTGGCTCTCTCAGTGGTGCCTGCGGATCTTCAGGGAGTCACCCGTCCACATAAGCAAAGGAAATACAATATCCAGGATCTTTCATTTCTACTCTCTCCGCCCTCCATCCCCAAATCCTTTGTCTGTGTCCCCATCAGCATCCACAAATTCCTCATTGTCAGAGTTAAGGCAGCAAAGTTCATCTGCTTTGAAGATAGGAGAATAGAGATATCTTTAAGAAAGTAAAATCTTTTTGTCAGATCTTACTTGTTGCTAACTGCTAGACATTGATAACCCAGTCTGATAATATTTAGAGGTTTTGAAACTTTCCCCTATGGGCACATGTCTTTATTCTGGTAGGAATACCACGGTCGTAAGGTTGATTACCTGTTCTTCCTGTTGTTACTTTCCCCAACTCCGCTGCCTCCCCTCCAGCCAAGCTGGACTTAACAGAGATTTCAATTCTATATGACTTTTTTCAGAAGCATGTTAAGGGGAAACTTTGGATTTGTTTTTTAGACTTTGGGGCCCAAGATTGACACATGGGCAACTTGTGTCTTGTCAGGAGTACCTAGCTCTCCCCACAACCCAAGCACACGTCTATTTCACCATGGCCTTGAGTGCCCGGGCCTGCTCTCAGATCTTCCAACTGTATGGCTGAAGCAAGTGACGAGAAGGGAAAAGATTGGTTGCAGGCAGAACTGGATGGTTGCAGTAGTCACGGAGAAGCAAATTGGCCGCGACAGTTTAGCCATGTGAGGTGTATTTAGGATTAACTAAGAATTCTCAGTCCTGACTCCACTGTGGGAGATGCTGATGACCTAAGGCCACTTTCTTTGCGGCTTTGCATTCTTACAGGCTTTCATCTGAGGATCTCAGGGCACTGGGGAGGGGTAGGATCCAGCTCCATTCCGGAGAGTGGCTTTTCTTAGAGACAAAGGCATGCCTCTTAACCTCACCTCTCCAGCTCTCTCTTTCTGTTGTCTTTCTGAAAAACGGCAGTTAATAGGATCTGTTAATGAGCAGAAGAAATAACTGGAAATGGTGGCAAATCGTTCGACGATGTAGTGGCTTATAACTTCTGTTTATCAAATGATTATCATTATCATTATTGTTATTTCTATTGGATTTTTGAAGAATTCAGCCTGGTCTCCAGAGCCCCATTTATAAGACATTTTATTTCTTCTTTTGTAATATCTAGAAATAACTATTTTCAGTGAAATCCAGATCTGTAGTCCCCCCCTCCCTGCCAGCTCTGTTTTTCTCTTCTTCTTTTCTGCTTATCTTCTATTACCTCAGCGGGCTCCATCAGGTGGGGGGTATCCCCTACTGACCAGACTGGCAGAGCTAATACCGGCTGGAGGAACGCTGTGATGTTTGTTTTTGCAGTTCCTGGATTTGGTTTAATGTACAATTGATTTTTTTAATGTATTTAATCATTTTTTTCTTACCTCATAAGGATTAACCTGCACAAACCTCATTTTATCCTAAGTGTGGCTTTGGGAGGAAGAGAGAAGAAAATTGAGTTTATCTAGCTTATTTTATTCTTTCACTTTTTATTTTCCGAATGGCTTTTCCTGCCGAAACAGCTCTGTAAGGTACAATGTATTTTCGTGGCCATTACTTACTCATTACTAACTGGTCTCTCCTGCTTCCCTTTGTCTGTGAACTAAATACAGGGGGCCTAAAGATAATTGGTAGCTCTATCACAGACTTGCCAATTATAGATCAACAGGGAAGCAGCCCGGTGATGGTTTGTGGTTGGCACTGGCTACCCACCTAGCAAACGTGAGTTATCATTCTGTATCTGCCACTGAGTGGGGGTTGGCTAGGTTGGGCCTTTCCTACTTTTGTACATTGGCTTCCCTAATTGCATCATATGGTCTCCCTGATTTACTGATTTCAGCTTCATTTCATCCTTACACGTGGTGCTTGCATCCACATTATGTTTCTTACTTCTTGCTTCCTTGTCATGTATAGAAAGTATTAATTTGCAGAGGTTTCGTTTCTACTGTTCTTTGTGGTTCCCTAGTACCTAGAATGGTTAGGTGGCAGTCTGCAGATAAATGATTCTCTTGAAACCAGTGGGTTTCTGCACATTTTTGTCTGCTGGGTCTAACTAAAGACAAGTCTTTGTGGGTGCACAATTTAGCCCCCTTCTAAAGCTTTTATCTGATGTGTATACCAGCTTATCTACTTTGCTCTGGCATGGAGGGGGAAAGTCCCATTTCATTGCTAGGCTGCCAGGTGCTTGTGTAAGGCTTTCAGGTGCCAAAGTAGGAATGGAGTCCTATATTGAATGGGCCGTATTTCCACGTGGAATATGTTTCGCGTTTGTTTGTTTCCCAGGTATTTGGCACCTAGGTGCTTTACTAAGCCCTCCGCAGGATGGGCATATTCCATATTGCTCAGCTCCCAGCAGAAAACAGATGGTCAGTACACATTTGTGGATGAATGAATGTATATGCTCACTTATGTAGATGGAGATGGTGAGCCAAGGAGTTGGATTGCAGAGTTGCTGCCTGGCTTCCTGCTAGGAACTTGGGGTGCAATGTTCCCACGGGGGCACACATATGCCAATGTTTAGTGGATCATTGCAAAATAGGCAACATAAAGAGGGCATTTTATGAAAGGGAACATCAGAGGAGACATTATAACTGAGACCTTTATAGCCTTTCCATTATTATGGTTTAAATCTTGACAGTCTTTATTTGCAGTGACACTGGGACCAGTAAAGACAATGCTTGCTCCCACCTCCTTGTTCTTTCTCTCCACATCCTGTTCTGTAGCTGTGGTGCACCGATAGGCATCGTTAAATGTGCAGGCAGCAATGCTGCTTTTCAGTTTGTCTAGAAACAGCCCTTTTGACTCAGAAGTTGGAAACCAGATGACTCACCATTCTATTTGTTTTATTGCAACTGTCATTTCATGAAATGCCCTGAAAGCTTTAAACTGTAAATGCCAAAGTGAGGTTTTTTGTCTTTTTTATTTTGTTACCTTTTTTGTTATCTCTAATCTTTTTATTTTATGTTTCTCTTTTCCCCTTCCCTTTCTGAATTACTTTCTCTTTCATTACTCTCTCTTTCTCTGTCCCTCCCTTCCTTCCTGCCCCCACCCCCCCTTTAATGACTATAATGGCATCTGTAGTTGAAATAGATTTTGCTAACATCATGGTGCATTCTCTCCAGCTTTAACACTATCTGATTGAGGTGTAACCCTCAAGTTTTTGTGTATGGTTTAGAAATGGAAATATCCATGCACAGAAAAGTTTGTAACACTCATTGGATTTAGCTCTAGAAGCCATGTCAGATCATAACAGTAACTCACTTTTTGTGATAGTACATTTTGCAAAATAGTGGGTGCATCCCAGGTCCCCTCCACACATCCATTTCCTCTATTGAATGGCTGCCATAATCACAGTTAGGACTAAGAGCTCTAGGACTTATGTGGTCTGTGGGACCTAAGACATCTAAGTCTTCTGTGGACTGTAGGATCTCATCAAAATGTGTATTGCCACGAAAGGGCCTTGATCATGTTAACCTCTTTCTCTCCTAAGATGTTATTTTACAGGAATTCCTGAAGTAAGGAGCACCTGCTCAGTCTTATGGCTTAGGGTGGGGTGATGGGATCTAAATTTTTAAGGATAGAGCTCTCAAACCAGGACTTGCAGCATCTTTTTTCCTGATACCTGACACTGAGGCACTTGACTGAGTCACCTGATTGATGACATGAACATTACTGGGTGTTAAACACCTGGCCAGGGAACCAGGAAACCTCTGTGGATTTCCCCAAAGGATGGCAGACAGATTGTCGAATTTTAATGAAGGTGGGGTGAGTCCCTGATGTTCTTCTGCTTTGGAGCTTAGCAGAATCCCAGCATTAACTTCAGGAGTGCTAGTTAGAAACCTGTACTGGTGTCATTGGTTATATTCCACATTTGTCAAATCCTTAAATCCAACTGAACTAATTTTAGAAATAGCTAGTTACAATGAAAAGTAACTTAAGATGCATAGGGACCTCTTTTAATCAAATGCTCCCTGTTCTTCTTCTTCTTCTTTTTTTTTTTAAAGGCCTTTGGTTTATTTTGGCCTTCAGAGTAGCCATCCCTCGAATTATATTGCAATTGAACCTCTTTCCTATATGCCTCCAATAAAGGAGAGTCTTTTCCATGATGTGAGTGGGGGAAAATATGTTGTGTTGTCACGATATTTAATAAGTTGATGGCCATGAGTTTTAAAAATGAGTTCTGCATATACACTGTTTAGCATTCAACATAGAATGCTGTGTTTTTCACACACTTGGCTGGATGTCTGATTCTGACACAACCACTTTCCCTGTTGCTGGAAACAGAAAACCACAGGCTGTTAACTTAATACTCTCAGCTTCTGGGGCTAAGGTGGGAGCAGGGTGGGGGTGGTGGTGGTGGGGGTGGTGTTCAAATCAAGTTACTCTCACTCCCCACCAAAGACAGATATTTCCTATTCCGGTTGACAGTTTGAGCGGGATTCTGAAGTTTCTGGCCATTTTAATTGAACCTCAGTGAGGGGTAGTCCTGTAGCCTGCTTATGACATGGATAATTACTCCTAGGGCCTGGAGCAGCCTGTCACATGTCCCTCACAGGCTCCCTCTTGCTTCCTCACCTATGGATATCTTCTCCGTTCATAGGCAGGGCCTCTTTGAGGAGCGGAAGGATCATTTAGTGCTCATGGCCGGTTCATTCCTTGGCTCCTCTGCTGAGCTATCCAGCAGGGGTGCCAATTCTTCCATTTAGCTGACTATTATATAGCCCTTAAAAGGGAAGGGTTTATTTTAGCTGGCTGTTATATTGATTGCTATAGGGACGTTTCTATTTTCACTGGCTGCTATATTGACTGGGAAAGGGAAAGGGGCCGTATTGCCGGGAGCTGTCATATTGACTGTTACAGAAAAGATCTGTATTTAAGCAGTACCAGTGCAGTGGGATCTCCCAGGCAGGATATTAATGCTAATTCATCCGCTCACCCCCTGCCGTGAGTGTTATTTGTTTAAATCTGTAGATTCCCACAGCGCGTTTATATCCTCACTAGAGTGAGCTCCGCTCCCTGTAATTATTTAACATTATATGCTGATATAAATTGTAACAGTTAAAGAATGGTAATGAGTAGCCAAAAAAGAAAAGAGGAAACAGGGGAAAAAATAGGGGAAAAAAAGGGGGACAAAATATATAAAATAGTGTATACATATTGTATATAAGTACGTGTGTGTATGCTTGTATATGTATGATATATATATGTATATATGACGTTAGAAATGGCAGAGTCAGATTCTCAAACAGCAGTGAACAACTTCTGGTATCCTTTCTTTCACCTCAGGTTGATTTGTACAGTGCTGCTCAGTCCATGTGTGTGCACCTGCTGTGTATATGTGTGCACACGTGCTCATGTCATCTGCCAGAAGGAGACTCTACTGGTGTGTGCCATACTTTGTGCACACGTGCGTCATTACATACAGTTATGTGTGTTCCATGTATTGGCTGGAAATTTATCCATTTAGCGACTCAGCTTCTTGATACATAGCTGATATCTGATTTCCATTCCAGCTTCTGTGTTCACACAGCATCTCTGGGCCTGAGACCCATCATCTCTAGGGCAGTCCTCTGGGGAATTCTCCGTTGGGTTTGAACTGATAGGCCATTGGGTGTCACTGTCGCTCTTCTGGCTTTAGTGAAAGAGGGATTTTCTGCTGGGAAAACTGGATTTCAAAGGAGAAGTTTTTCTGCCTTAGTTGGAGGTGTTGTATTTTTGAGATGTTTGTCTGCATTTTGAGATCCGTTTTCAAAAGTATTTGTTGCGTTTGTTTGTTTTTGCCATGCTAATAAGCTTCTAGCATTTTTATTGTTCTTGAAAATTGTGTGCTAATTGCGAGCTCTAGATATAACCCTCAGCACACCCAGATGAGGATTTCCAATGAGCAAAAAACTGTCCTCTTTCAAAAAAGGCAGCTCAGTGGCATTCTGGAAACCTGGGTAACAAGGGGAGCAGATTAGGGCAAGAACTTGAAAAAGGAGGAAGAAAATCTCCCTGCAGAAGCATAACTTGGGCAAGTGCTCGCCACTCCCCTGCCTTGTCCTCTCCTCGCGGAGGTGGAAAGAGCACCGGGAGCGAGCCTGCTGCTGCCTGTTCACAGGAGCGGGCTCACTCCTCCAGCGGGCTGCTCTGGCAGTGTGGAGCCGTGCCAGGCTTCACCACAATTCATACTGTGTCAGTTTAAGAGCGAGCCTGCTGCTGCCTGTTCACAGGAGCGGGCTCACTCCTCCAGTGGGCTGCTCTGGCAGTGTGGAGCCGTGCCAGGCTTCACCACAATTCATACTGTGTCAGTTTAATAAATGCACTACTTAAATTATGAAATTACAAAAGAAAAAAGAGAATGCACTTATTCAGACTCTTAATACATTAAAAATAAGGCATTAAAACTCTGACTTTTTTTTTCTTCCAGAATCAATAATGAACAGGAAGGGTTGTAGACATTAACAGTCATGGACATTCAAACTCTTATACATAAATTATCTTAGAAAAATGCACATAAGACTTGAATAATGTAAATACATTAATGCATTTAATAATTTAAACATTAAAGCGCAAGCAGGAATTTGAGGCAGAGGCTGTTCTGAGGTAAGGGATTGGTCCTAGAACGCGTGTGTTCTAGGATCGATGGGTGATTTCCCCTTGAGACACCCTGGAAAGAGAGTGCCTGGCCGGCTGGCATGGCCTCCAGCACCAAGAATCCCTGGACATTCCTGATTGCAGCTACCTCCTAGAACCATATTTTTGCATATCCTACCTTCATACTCAGTTCCATCCTATGCTTCTAGTTATTTGCTTGTTAGAAAATTAAATGCTTCCACTTGAAAGAACAATGAATTTTGAGAATGTCTTGGTTGGAAAACCAAACCAAATTAACAGATCCTTCACCCAGCTCTGGCTGCTTGTGATTTTGGAATAAGGAAGTAGTTGTTCCTTATACTCAGTCCCTAGTGCTTCAGCCTCCTACTCCACTGCAGCACTGTGGTGGGTGGATCCAGGTTGCAGCATGCTGGTAGATTTGGAGACCAGATCTAATGGGAGCACGGAACTGATATCCTGTGTTAGCCTCTGGGTGTTGGGCATAACGGTGGCAGATAGCCATGCCAGGAAGCAGGACAGGTGCCGTGGAGTTAGACTCAGTGGTCAGTGATCATGCCTTGGTTTGATGTGAGGGTTTATAACAGTGGATAGACTGTTACTGTTTTCCCCTGTTTCTTCCAAAATCATACAACAGCAGAAACTCGCTGGAATGTTGAAACCCCTTTTCTGGCTGAATACTGAATAATCTAATTCAGTTTTTGAAACCTTCACTGTGAAATAGCCTGGGAAGAACTAAGAAGCCAGGGCCATGTGCCTTAAGTTTTCATTTATTAACCCCAGTGCTGTTCTTTGGTAGTTCCCCAGCCTTGTTTTAGAGCCAGAATCATAGATGAGAAACTGGAAAAACCATAGAAAGTATATCACTGGGTACATACTCTGACAACTTTTTCTCTTTTTCTAGAAGAGGTTTGTTTATTTGGTCAATAATGCAAATGTCCCACTGGGTTTGCTAAGGGATCCCTAAGAAACAGTTATCAGATAGTAGTGATGGAACAAAACCTGTTTTTCTTTTTTCTGTCCTTTTTGAGACCGGCCGCACCACGCTCAGCCAGTGAGCGCTGTGAGCGCACCAGTCATCCCTATATAGGATCCGAACCCGCGGCGGGAGCGCTACTGCGCTCCCAGCGCCGCACTCTCCCGAGTGCGCCACGGGCTCGGCCCAAAACCTGTTTTTATTATTGCCAAATCTGTTGGAGTCTTTTTACTGGATCTTAAATCTCCTTCCTGAAATTTTTCCTGGGATCATGTTGATTTGACCCAAGCCTTGTCTCTTCTGGCATCTATGACTTTGTTTGCAACCATTTCCAGTCTTTGTTGCAGCCAAGGACAGTCTGCTTTCCCAGCTAACGTGATTACAAACCAGCTTATAACCACTTTCAGGAGAGCACTGTAGGCTGACCTGGCATGTGCAGCAGATACAAACAGATTAGGCTGTGCTGCCCAGAACAGTCAGAAGGAAAACCAGCTCTTTAAAAACAGGTAGTCAGGTACTGGTTTAGAAAGGAGTGGTATGGAGAGTGGGTGAGGACCAACTGCAGAAGAGACCTTGAGGTCAGTGTGTCATTCTTGGGATATGCTCAGATTCTTCTCCAGGCCTTGTGAATAACCGCTTCACTTCATGAGCCCTTCTCCTGTGTTTCGTTTTACGGCAGCAGAGCCTTTCTTACCAGCTTTATTTCAGCCTTGGGATGACTGTCAGTCCCAGGTCTGTTGTGTTTGTTTGTTTTCCAGAGTTTTCAAAGCCCAGGATTATTCCCTCTGTTGCTTGCCCAGCCTTGACTGGTGTCTGTGTCTCTTGCCTATGTCCACATTTCATCTCGGCAGAGGGAAGAAAGTGAGATCAGGGGAGCATGAGAACCAGGGAGAATCAAATTCTCTTTGGATGTTGCCGGTCACACCCAAGAAAGCTGCTTTCTCTTCCCTTTAGTTCCAAGAAATGTTTTATGACCTTAACCGCACAATTGGCTTGTGCCAGATTACGAAGTGTTCCAGGGCACTGGAGGTGGGGGAGGGGAGCACATTTACTCGCCTATTCGGGGTGCAGAGTGCTAGCTGCCATCAGCCAGGGTGATCAGATAGCACTGATCGGGGTCAGTTCACCCCTGTGATATGGCCTGTATGCAGATTTCCTTTGAAGAGAAAGGAGTCAGGTTCATTAATTAAAGGAGCCTGGCTCAAGAGGCCTGTAATTATAGGTGCTAGAAATCTGAATTTTAAGAGGTCTGTGCAGCTGCAGTTTGAAAAATGTAGGGAGGCACTGAGAAGTACAGGTTGTGGGCAAGAATGTGGCTGAACCAGATTTGGGAGGTTCAGGTTTTGGCAGAATTCCTCCTCAAATTCATATTTATTTTATCTTTATTTCTTTCGGTTTTTTTTTGGTGAAGGTTACACCCTGTGACTGAGAGGCTAGTATTGCCAGAGTATATGGAGGGCAGAAAGGAGTTGCTATAAACTAGAAGATGCTTAGTTTTTAAGGGAGCAAGGGATATGTTTGGGACTTATAGATGCAGTGTTTGAAGAAAATTAAATAGTGACATGAATTAAGGGGAGGCAGGTCAGAAACTTAATTTGAGTGTATTCTTGGGAGATAAGTCCCAGGCAGATGTTGGACTCTAGAATCTTTGTCCCTTCTTCTCTTCCCCAGAACAGCACCTTCTCTGTCCTATATCACTTTTCGAGGCCTCGCCGGTTAGCTCAGTTGGTTGGAGTGTGGTGTTATAACACCAAGACCAAAGGTTCAGATCCCTGCACTGGCCAGCCACCCAGAGGAAAAAAAGAATCACTTCAGACCTTTATGGGAAGTCCTGACCTGTCCCTTTTCTTTCTCATTTCCTCAGGTATTTGTAGCTTGACCTTTTGCTTTCTCTCTCTCCCCCTCCTTTTTTTTTTTTTTATACTTTTCTATTTGATTTATGACGTCGCTTTTTGTTTCTTGTCACAAAACTTTATTTTGGTCCTTGGCTATTTGCATCTCTGCTAATTAATCATGGCTAATTTGGGATGTGGACAGGAACAGGTAGAGTTAAGGGTTAGATGAGTAGGGGTCCACTCCCCAGCCCCCTTCAAAGAAGGAATACAGAGACTGGTGGTGGGTGGGGACGCTCCAAAGACCTGCGTGGCTGAACAGTTGCTCCCGGCTGATGACGAACCTGATGCCGCGGTTACCCTCCTTTCTGCCTTACTGGTTTTGTCTCCTTTGGAGTATTGTTAAATATCATCCCATTTAACAGCCTGGACCCTCTGCAAGGGGCAGGAAAAATACAGACAGTTTCTCTGTACTCTTTCTTACATTCTTGTATGTGTATGTGTTGGGAAATCTGCTAGTGAACCCGTAAACTGTGGAGTAGAACAAAAGTCTTGAAGACTCTCATTTGGTGCATTTACAATATGCAGATTGCAATTCCAATTAGATTGAAACCTCTATTTAGTAGAGTGGTTTTGTGAAATAAATAACTTTTGAAGAAGAAGGCCTACTGTATATAGTAAATACATATTTCTCCTTCGGTTGCTGGCACAGAGCTTCCTGCCTTCCAAACCCTTGCCCTGAAATGCTGATTCCAAAGCAGGCAGTGTCTTTGGGCTCTTTGCAGAAGAAATGCCTCTCCTTCACTTTCTGGCACAGGGATTTCATCCTTGATTTACAGTGCCCAGCTTGTTAGCGCTGGCGAAGGGGGGAGAGGGTGTGAAGGTCATTATGTCCGTTTTGTCCTCTCAGAGAGAAAGTGTAGAGGGGGTTTCTTCCTGTATGCTTGTGGTAGTGGTGAGGTTCAAGTGCCCCCCCTTGTGTCAGAGGGAGTCAGGCCAAACTCCCATTCCTCTCCTCTCCACCTTCTATACTACATGTCATCCAACAGGGGTGGACGATTTCTGAAGCCTAATGCAGGATTTCAGGAAGAGTAGCACACCACCGAGTAGAGAGCATCCGCCCCAAACCCCCCTTTTCTAACCCTCCCCTTCTCAGCCCAGCCGTGACAAACTGACAGATAATTAACAGATCAGGTCCTCCTATTAGGCGCATCCCGATGCTGGAAGCTGCTCTTGCTTTACGCAGGTCCTTCAGCAGCTCTGTGCGTGTGGGTGATGGTGCACTAAGTGGTCATAGCAGAGGGCAGTGAGTGTGTTGGGAAAAGCGAGCAGAATGCTCTTTAGCAGAGAGAGTGCTTAAAAGGGAGAGAGGGGGCAGTAAGGTGCCGGCTTGAAAGCACCTGGTGAAAATACTTGGACTTGCGGAGTTGAGTTGTGATCCGGAATACTACCGCCTGTCTCAGAGAATGGCTATGTGGGTTCTAAGAGGATGCCTGATTACAAAGAACATGTTGAAGGCCACTTAGTCCCAGGTCAGGCTGTGCATTAGATGCACTAATCCTTCACCGTAACACTGGACTGGAATTGCAAACTTGGAAGTGCACAGTCTATTGTGTTTCAGCTTTGGCATTAAATATTTCTATACAGACAGTGCCCTACATGGCTTTCTCTCAGCTGCCCAACTTTTCTTTCCCTAGCGGAAAGAATTCATTCTGAGAATATTCTCTTCTACCTACCAGTGACTTTTAAAAACTACTTTTCTACTCATCTTATGTGGTCACTTTTCTCATCTTCCTGATTGAAATATTAATGTGTAGATAAATATAACGACATGTAGGGGCTATACACAGGCTCAGGTCCTTGGGCCTGGCATGTTGGAGCAGGAAGAAATACCTAATTGCATCAAAACCACTCTAAGTTCATGTATGTGGAGCCCATCAAGCTGAAAGCATCCAGACAGCATCTGCTGTTATCAAATCACTCGTGAATCCAGCTAATTAAAATAGAGCTTCATTTTTCTGAACCATTGTTTGGCAGGAATTCGAAACGGGACTAACCCAATTTCTGCGTGTTTATGAGCCTTTATTCTATCAGAGGTACTTTTCTGTAAATGTACAGGGCAGCGTTAAATAAATTGATCCACACAGTATCACTGTAGACGCACTATGGACTTGCTAATGATTTCTCTTCCAGCTTTCTGGTTTCCAGACATACTCTTGAAAGCTTTATGTTCTGTTTTTCTATCCTCTGCTCTTTATCTTCCTCTTTTTTTTTTTTTTTTAAATTTTAACTTTGCTTTTTTTACTTTTAACCTTTTTTCTTTGAAAACAGGAAAAATGTTATCTTAACGAAGTTTTCTTTTCCATTTCTTTCTTATTCTTTTTCTTCCTCTCTTCCTGTTTTTGCTTTTCTTCTAGTGGGTAAGATTTGCCTTTTGTGTCTATTTCTTGCTGTTTTCTGTACCCTCTTTTCCCTTTGTTTTTCTCTTTTTATCTCTCCCTTTTATATTTTCTGCCATGTCTTTCCCCTAACCTTCTCTTTCTCCTTTTTCTCTTCTTTCTACCTCATCCCATTTTTCCTAATAAAAAGTTCTTTTATCTTTGTCTCCACATGCAAATACAGATTAGGGCAGAAAGGGGGTGCCTGTGGAGGCAGAACTATCTGGCTGCTGTGAGGTGATGTCAGCCAATTTTGCTTCTCTGAATTTGCTTGCATGCTTTATTTTAGGTTTTTAAAAGATTTTTCAAACCACATCTACTCTACTTTATAGTCTAATAATCCTACTTTGAAGATGAAAAGTATTATATAAATGCTAACTAATTATTCCTTATAATACTTTGGTGAGTCTCTCAGCAGTATTAGTTCCATTTTACAGATGAGGGAGCAGAAACAGGAGAAGTAAATAACTCTGAAAGTTACTGAAGAAGTAGGTGGCTGAGTTAGAATTAAGACCAGGTCATCTTAGGCTTTGATTCTTGATTATCACCTTATGGGTGTTTACTTTTCTCTCCATAAGAAACATACATATTTAAGGTAAGGGTGAGAGAGCACCATCCTCTTCCCCCCTTCTCTTTACGTACTTTTAACCTTCTGAAGTTTCAGTTGTAGTCTTTAGATGTTAAATGAATTTCTAGGTAATTCCTGGGAAAGAATGATGCCAAACCACTTATGGGCTGGTAAAAACCCTGTCCATTACAGTATCAAAGCAGAGTGCTTACTTTCTGTTTCCAGCAGCTTCCAGTAAGTGGGCCCACGTCACATGCGCTGGCCCCAATGATCATAGCGTTGTAAGAAGCACTGCCATATTTGATTGAATTTAGCCATTCTGGAATGACGTGTGTATGAAGTCGTCTTTTGCATTACTGTGGCCTTTATTATTGCTAATGCATTTTGACATTACAGGTGTAGCCTTGGCTCTCCCAGAAAGGGCAAGGCTGCTCTTTCCAAGCTAAAGAGCAGAATTCATGAAACTGTTATACAGTGAGACCAGTGTTCACCTTTAGTTACTAAGCAGAGTAAGGGAAGTAAATGCTTTTGTAGAAAAGATAGCCAAGTGACAGAGGCCTATTCTAGTTCCTCACCTAGCATTGTTTCAAAAAGTGGATCCGTTAGTATTGCTCTCCTAGGAGAACTAGAGCCAATAGATAGAAGGTTCAGGAAAGTACATTTCAACTCAGTTGAAAGGACTTCTGAAAATGAGTCAACAGTTTCTTTTTTTTTTTTTTTTTTGTCTTTTGTCTTTTTTTTTTCCGTGTCCGGCAACGGATCGCAACCCTCAGTGTTGCCCCCGTACCGGACCAGGGACCGGCAACGGGATTGCAACCCTCGGTGTTGCTCCCGCACCTCGCTCAGCCAGTGAGCGGGAGCCGGTCTGTATGTGGGATCCGAACCCTCGGGCGGGAGCGCTGCCGCGCTTCCCAAGCGGCGCACTACCCAGTGCGCCACCGGGCCGGCCCAGTCAACAGTTTCTTAATGGAGTGAGTTCCCTTTTCATTATAAGCATTCAAGAGAAGTCTTGCTGATCATTTGTCAGGGTTGTTGAAGAGGGGAGTCCTAGATCTTGGGTGGGACCAGATGGCCCAATATCTCTTTTGGTCTCTCCTTGTCTGAGATTGTGACAAGACAGCAAAAGCTGCCTCTTTGGGGACCAACCTGTGGCTCACTCGGGAGAGTGTGGTGCTGATAACACCAAGGCCACGGGTTCGGATCCCATATAGGGATGGCCGGTTTGCTCACAGCGTGAGCGTGGTGCTGACAACACCAAGTCAAGGGTTAAGATCCCCTTACCAGTCATCTTTTAGAGAAAAAAAAAAAGCAGCCTCTTTGCTTGTACTATATGATTTTATAAGTGCCTGGTGTGCTGTGAGGACCCCATGAATGCTCAATAACTATTCATTATTTAATCTTTATCTTCCTACTTCTTAATTTAACTTGAATAAAAACTGTTCTCGTTCAGTTCAGGAAAACCACTGTCTCTGGCACCCTCCTGTAGCGAGTCATTCTGGATAGCCACATTTTCTGGATAGCCATCGAGATCCATATGAAAACAGAACAAAACACAACCTTTAAAACTTTTGGCTGGAAATTATATAAAATGAAATGATATACTTTCTTGCTTTATTAAGCAGAGTATCTGGAATATAGTTTAATCCTGATGACTCAGGATCGTCATTTTAGATGTAAACGTTTGCTTTGTGTTGTAAGTGTAGCTGTGTTTCCAAAACCTGTTGAAATATAGATGTGTTGTATGTTTGCCCCTACTCTAAATGACTCCACCAATGCTGAATGACCCCAAACTAATAAGCTTTTTGAATTTTTTGTTTGCTTTTCATAGATGTTCCTCTCTTGACATTTGCCATTAGGCTTTTTTTTTTTTTGCCATCACGTCTTTGTTCTGTAAGTGTCCGTGTGCTAGCTGGCTCGTTCCTCCTTTCTCATTTGCAGCTTTTAATCTTTTGTGATTTGGACACCAGATAACTAAGCTTGTGTATAACATAAATAGTAAGTAGTGTGAGTAAAGCTGCACTGCGTGTAAAATATGTGAAATTTGTAATATCTTTTCTGGTGGCACTGATTTTTTAATCCCTTCCCCTTCTCTGTTGGTTTTCTCCTGTTTTTGAATTGGGTTTGAGCTTGGAGAGCTGAGTTCTGGGAAGGTTGGTTCTTGTCCTTGACCCTCTCTGACCTAAGCTCATATCCCTGGCTTAGGCATCACAGTTTGTCTCATGGTATTAACTTAGAAATTATAAGATGGCACAGCTAGGAGGTCCTTAATGTCACCTGTTTAACCCCTTATTTTATAGAAATGAAGTCACGGAGCGGGGACATAAGAGGATAGGTTTTATGACACGTTTGTGACAGGGTTGGACTCAGTACGCAGGTTTCTTGAGACCCAGCTCACTTTCTGTCCTGCCACACTGTCAGGTCTTTTCCCTACCAACTGTGAGCAGAATGTGTGTGAATGAGGAAATGTAGGTATTTGTGTAAGGCAAAAAAAAAAAAAAAAAATCACGAAGAAACATTCTCTGCTGGCTTATGAGCAGGTCCACAAGGAAAGTCCATAGACAAAAAAGGCCTCTGTTTGTGGCTGTGTTTGGCTGTGTTTGCACTCAAGGCTGATATCGATATTGTAGGAGAAGCTTTAATCCTTTCATTCAAATTTACAAGAAATGCTGTTTCCTTTCAGTTTAAAAAAAAAAAAAAAAAGTCCAAGAGAGCATTTGATTTGAGGAACCAAAAGTCTAGAAAATGTATCCGGGAGTCCGTGTCAATTTGGGGCATAATGAAATATAAAAAATACTCAATAAAAGCTCCTTTATTACTTTAACTGTTTAAATGTGGAGTTTTTAGCCATCAGGTTAATGTTTTGGTATCATTTTTTTATTTGATTGTGAGCACTTTTCCAGGTAGCTCTGCCACTCGAGCGCTAATCAGATTCCCACAGATGAATGGTGCTAGCTGCAGCCTGACATCACCGTGTTTTTGCTTCGACATTATTTTATTTGGTTTTCCTGTAAAAGTTAATAACTCTGTGTCCGTGTGTTTAAACAGGCAAGGAGAGAGAGAGGGAAAGGACAATGAACAGAAAACGATGAGAGATGTCTCAGGAAGCTTGTATTAAATTGAGGAAATGTAGGAATTTTGGTAATTTCCATGTATCTTACCCTATGAGCAGGGTGTGGACAATCAAGAAGGTTGCAAAGAAGATGATAATTCATAATCCTTGAGATAACAGAAAATGAACTTCCTCTGTTTCCCAGACAAAGCTGGAAGGAATTCGAAATGAGTTACCATTGATTTAGAGGAGAAGGAGGAGGATGCTCAATAGTACTGATTTGCTTAATGGTGAGAATTGTGTAAATTTTGCGTTAATTGTAAGTAAATTACATGCTCATTTGGCATCTCCTAGATTACCAGGATTGGTAAGAGCATCAGATGCAGGGCACAAAGACCCTCTTTTTCATCTTCCCTTTATCGCTGTGGCGTGGTGGCTCATGGCTCGGCTCTGGTGCCTAGTGGGCTTTGTTGAATCATTTATTTTTTAAAGTGCGTGTTTGTTTATAGGTAGCTATGGTTGATAATAGGGATGTTGGTGATGCTTGGTGAAAGGTTGCTGAATGGTTCAAAGCCGTGAGGACTGCCCTTTCATTCCTCCTGTATGTGATGAATTTCCCAGCTGAGCTGAACATTTCTAAATTGGGGTTTATCAGAAGAGGCGACTGGACTGATATCTCTTAATTCGGTTTCTCTTCCAAATTTGCGTCTTGTGCTAAAGACATAGTCTGTGGGTACAGATCTGAAGTGAGTATGAGAATCACTTCCACGCCCTTTCATTCCTCCTGTATGTGATGAATTTCCCGGCTGAGCTGAACATTTCTAAATTGGGGTTTATCAGAAGAGGCGACTGGACTGATATCTCTTGATTCGGTTTCTCTTCCAAATTTGCATCTTGTGCTAAAGACATAGTCTGTGGGTACAGATCTGAAGTGAGTATGAGAATCACTTCCACAGTCCTTATTTCAGTGCCTCTGGAAGATGTGTAAAAAAGTTATGATGCTTTTCTCACCTATATCAGAGGCATAACTTGTCTTGCTTCTCTGTGTCGCACACTCTGTGTCGATAAGTTACTTCTGAAGTCGTCTACAGAGGTGTGACCTATGTTACATACCCCTTTTGGAGAGTAGAACCTGGCTACCAACTTGTTTCATATGCTTGTCTTGCTTCTCTGTGTCGCACACTCTGTGTCGATAAGTTACTTCTGAAGTCGTCTACAGACGTGTGACCTATGTTACATACCCCTTTTGGAGAGTAGAACCTGGCTACCAACTTGTTTCATATGGATGTGAAGTACATCTGATGTCTGTTACTCCACTTATTGCCACAGTTGGTTCCACTGATTGCATTGTCCCAGTGGAGAACCCATTCCTGTCCACTCTCTCAGACTTGTGTGCTTGGTGAGGAAGGCGACTTTCCTCTGAGAGGAGCCAATTGCACTTGACCATTTGAATAGTAACAGCTTTTAATCCCCGTCATCTTACTGTCAATTTGAAGATTTTTGAGGCTGCCGGCTTACTCTATTATGAATCATACTTTTAGAACTCATATTTTTATTTCTTCCCTTAGGCCATAAAATAATCTAAAATAATAGTGGGATAGGACTTGGTGGTCTTCTGTTGGTAGCAGATCTTAATTGTTTACTTTCTTTTGCTTCCCAATGTGTTTAAAGGTGATCTTTAGTTACCCACATTTGTCATTTCAAATTCTTTTCTTGCAGTCTTTTGGATTTGAGCTATTTCTAGGCTATGACTGTTCTTTTTTTGTATTCAGTCTATTTTTTATTTATTTATTTTTTTGGTGGCTGGAAAAACGGGGAACTGAACCCATGACATTGGGATTATAAGGCTGTGTTCTAACCAACTGAGCTAACTGGCCAGCTCTGTTTTTTAACATTTAGTATTTCTCCAGTTCTTATGAGATTTCTGGTAGGAGTGCCATTTAATGACTCAAAGGTTTTGGTTTTGTGCCATATGTGGGGTGATGGTAGATAGAATTTCTTGGTCTAGAGCTTACCTTCCTTAGAATTCAGGAGCCCATCTTCTTGCCTTCAGAGCAGAAGGTGCTAAGCCCTTGTGAGGGGACCCTGCCCTGCATTACCTGGTGGCATCTATTCAGTGTCCATCCCCCAGTGGTGACTTGTGCTTGCAGTTACCACTATCCATGACACAACTTTTCTTTGTCCCCTTCCTGATTGCCTCACAGCTCAATAGTGCATGACTAGAGAGAGCTTCACCCATCTCCATCCAGCCTGAACTTCAAAAGTTGTGGGAACTGAAGCAGTGTTTTATCTGCTGAGCATCTGAAGGTACTGGGAGTTTAGGAGAAATAACGTTCAGAAAACATATAGTTCAACCAGTGGTAGAGAGAAAGAGTCGAGGAGATAGAGGCAGTGGTATCATTAAGTAGGAAGGTCCTGAGGACCGTCTGCTACATATTTTTAGTGTTGGAGTCACCAGCCACCGTCACTGTGTGAGCTCACAGTTCTCCTAGGGAGCATCTTGGACACTGAGTCATTACATTCCTTTGGAGTGATTCAACTCAACAGCTTGACACCTTCATTAATTTTACAACACGAAGCCTGGGTACTCTCTGCTTCCTCTCTAACAGTGTGGGGAAATTAGAGGAATATTGAAAATATAAGACCAAGGGAAACTGGAAGAAGGAACAGTCAAGGAGCTGTTGAAAGACATCGTGTTAAAAAATTGAACTCTCTGCCTTTTCTTGGTATCTCCTGGGACCAAGCACCCAACTCCTGCCACTCGTCTTTGGCACATAAACCTTTTATTTCTGTTCCTGCCATGCTGGCTGAACCTCCGACTTGCAGCCAGCTCGTTTGCCTTCTCTGCTGAGGTCACTGCTACCGTGATCCGTGTATAATGGCATTTTCCTCCTCTTTTCAGTATGGAGGCTATTACAGTTTCTTCTCTAAACAGGACTTCAAACAATTTGCTGCCAGTTGGATTTCAAAGCCAAGGAAAAGGCAAATGTCATCCTTTTTTTCTCCCCTCTTTGGGTAACTGCTTTGTTGGTTGCATCAAAAATTAGAGGGGCTGCTATCTAAATTCAGGTGGGGATGCATGGGGACAAGGCATTTAAATTTGCTTTTCTTTCTCCGTGAAGGAGAAAGTCCTTTTCCTTCCCAACCTTTCCTAAAAAGGAACTTTGATCTTCTCAACCCAGAAGCAAGGGTTTTCATTTCCACTACAGCAGGCGCGTGCCCCACAGCCCTTTCTGTGGCGCAGTTACAATGACTGCCACGGCAGCAGCTCTGCTTCTCAAGCTTTGCTATTCAACTGCACCAGTGCCCTTTGGGCTGGAAGTTGGCACCCACAGTACTCAGCTGGGCATGGAAACCCTCTCCAAAGTCACCCTTACGTCCCTAAGATCACTGTCATTTGATATTAAATAGTGCATGGTGGTTTAATATGCTTTTTATTTCCACATCTGTTTCTGGAAGAACTACTTTAGTAGAACAACAAAACAATGACATTCTGGCAAGCAGTTCGTGCAATATTTTTAACTAGGGCCAAGAAAAGAAATTTAAATGGCAGAGATATTTCACTTTGAAAGGTAGTTTTTGCGTATGTGAAGTTGCCACTTTTCATAAAGCCTTTTACTACATATATCAATGTGTTTTAAGAGAGACTAGGGCCAATAATGCGTGCTTTAGAATTCCCTAAATACATATTTACACAATAGACCTTAAAATATATTATGTTCTATCATGTCAACTCTTGTGCACTTCTACCACAGGTATTTTATTTCTTTAATGTGAAAAACAAAAGGACAGAGGAAAGTAAAACAAAGGAAATTAGGGCCCACAAGCTTAATTAGTATAGGGTTGTAACCCAAATCAACAATGGGAAGGACACAATGACAAAACCCAGGAAATTCCAAGTTGAAAGAGAAGCTCTTTCCTTTAACTCCTTGAGTGCCAGGGCACTTGCTAGCATACTCCTTAGTCAGGTGCAGGAGGATCAAGTACTACAACTCGCTGTCTTTTTCTTTTTTTTTTTAAAACTTCCTGCCTTTTGTTGACTTTCTCTTCTCCTTTCCCCCCTTAATGTAAATGAAACACGTGTGCGTGTGTGTGTGTGTGTGTGTGTGAGAATTGTAGATAAATGGGCTAAAAGTACCTCTTGATTTTGTAACCCTTAGAGAAGGGGAAAGAGTACAAAAAAAAAAATTCCTGTCACTGTCATCTGTTCATTTTTAATGAGCAATTTTAAAAAATTGAAAATAAAAGAGGAAAATGAATAGGTGTTGAACCAGCCCGTGATATGTAAATGCCAACTAGTAATTACCTAAAACCTCAATTTTCATTCTGTTTCATCTTGCAAAACATTTCATTTTCCCTGAGTGAAAACACTTAATTTGGGCCGTGTGAGTTAGCGGAGCGGCCGTGCTGGCCTGCGCCTCCGCCGGCTCTGGCTAGGGGGCACTTTGGCTTTGTGCTTCTGCTGCCTGAGTGGCTCGTCCACCTCAAGGTTATTCCCCTCTTGCCATTCCAGTGGTTTTGCTCCGAGTGTGCAGTGACGCCCCTCCCCCTGCCACTAGTCTGGTTTTGGGGAGCCTGTTCCTCCTTGTCCTTGCAGAGGATCGTATTGAATTTTGGCTGACCGAGCCTTCCTCTGCATATTAACTTTCCCCTGTTACCTGGCTGTTAGACCCTCGGCTTCCCTGAGTTGGATTTCATGCTCTGAGAGCAGTTTTCTGGAAGCTCCCTTTCTCCTTTTGAGATTTCAAACACAATTGTCTCTATTTTGTTTATTGCTGCTGCTTTTTATTCTTTCTTTTCATTTTGGTGTCTGGGGCAGCTCTCCTTGATTGAAGCTCACACACATTTGCCCTCCTGCCAGACTTAGAGTGACAATTCCAACCTCTTTTTTCTTTTGCATTCTCATAGATTTTTCTTTTACTCCGGTTTAGGATCTGTTGCCTTTTGGTTATATTGATGCAGCACCTTAGAATGTGGCTTGTGGTTGTCCCTGCTTCCTTCCCTCCCCAGCCCATTCCGCAGCTAGAGAGAGCGAGCATGTAGAATTGAGAAAGAACGGGAGAGCCCGGGATTGTGAACGGTAGATCAGGGAGGAGTCTGGGTGCAGAAAACCAGAATTATGTTGTCCTAGGACCCTGGATCCAAGTGTGCTGTGCCTGGAATCTCAAGGAACACAGCCTCTTTAGTGAGATATATAGCTTCATAATTAGCCCGTTGCATTTTTTCATGAGTGCTAGCATCAGCGTTCTACGATGTGTTTCTCTGATTAACAGCTGCTTTGCAACTATTTCCTTGTGCCACCGATGACCATATTTGTCAAAGAACTCCTGACAGAGTACTGATTTCTTACTAAAATGCAGCATTTCTGTTTGAAGAGAGTTCTCCCATTCTTGGCAGTGCCCGGCATTTAAAGTCAGTTCTTGTTAAAACTCGAGTTGGCCTTGGTCTAACGCTTGTTAACAGGATTCTGGGTATCTACTTTAGAGTAGGAGCGGAGGAACCTTTCACAGACAATTTAATCTCCTGAGCAGTGCATGTGTAGCAGTGCGGTGCTGGAATGGGGTTTCAGGCCTGCATATGGGTCATTTTCTTTTGCCCTCTAGTTGTGATCTCTCTGTGTTAAAAAGGTCTTGACTTTGGTCGTTAGCAACATTAATTTTTGAATATTTTTAATAGTTTAAAATGGCTAAAGAATGCTCACATTTTAGGAGATAGATGTGAATGTAGTACACAGGACTGCTGGAATTGGTGGCATTCCAAATAAGTGTCACTAGAGACAATGCATCAGGTTTACATGTCAGGTGTAAAGTGCTGAGGCTCCCTCAAAACCCCAGGTTCATTATTAGGCAGGCTCTGTCTTCCTGTCCCCCTTGTGCAGGAATAAAGTGTGCCTTCTGAAGATTACAATGTGCAGGTCTTTTGTAGGAGGGTGGAAGGCACATAGGAAGCATCTCTTCAGTGAGGACTGTCAGGAACCTCGATTCTTCTCACCAGGGATTACTTACCCTACACAATGCATTTAACAGTGCATAGTTCATAGTAGATAACCCCTGAGTATACTGTATTCCATTGATTTATACAGTTACAAATCCTGGTCTCTCAAACACAAATCTCTCTCAATTGGCCAATCATCTTGGATAAAAAGGTGTTTTTCAATCTGAAGTCCCCCCCTTTTTTCTGAGTTGCTGGCAGTGACTCTAGCTTAACCACTGTTACAAGTCTGCCAAGACAAGAATTTACTCCTCCTCTTTGCACCTCAGTTTTACCTCTAGCTTTAAGTGATAAACAGTGAAAATTATCAAATTTCCCAAAAATGGAGTTATTGGAGGCAGGGTTGTTTCATTTTCCTTAGGGGAGTATGGGAAGATAGGGTCAGAGTGATTAGGGGGTTGAGAAACTTTGCCCTGTTTTCTTCTGAGTTCATCCTCGTTACTTTTATTAAACTAGCTACTGGTAATTCGAGGTGCATGCACTCATTAAGAACTCTATCAGTGAAAGAGGAGGGGAAAGGAAAACCGATTCCATATTTATCATGAACTCAACAGCAAGTGACTTCGACAACGGCATCAGGAGCTTTGCACCAGAATTTTCCCTGGCTTGTTGCACTCCCACAACATGTGCAATAAAGTTCCTGTCTCCGTTTTACATCTTTGACATTGAGGCGGAAGATTTGGCCTGAATTTATGTAATTTAGTTGGGCACAAATATAACCCATGAATAGTCACATTCATCTTCTAATTAGAAAATCAAACGACAATACAGGACAGGCTGCAGAAACCCCATCACTGAATGCAACAAAAGCGTGTTGTGTGTGTTGGACCTCTGCAGAGGAAAGTCAGTTGAATTGCTTCATGAAGTTAATGAAAAGTGTCCAACAATAGGCGGGCGAGAGGCACCAACTGAGCATCCTGTCAGTTATTTAGTGTGTGAAGATCTTCGCATTATGGGTAGGGAGTTTTGGGAAATCTTTTACCATCAATGTATGAATCATAGGGCTATAAAAGTCTAGATTGGACAGCCCCCCACTGCAGTGCCAGTTCCTCGTGGGGAGGGAGGAAAAGAGTAAAGAGTGGCCAAAGAAATAATTAGTGAAGGGAAGAGAGAGGTTTTCTTATGTTCACACTTACATGTAGCTGCTTATCTGGGTATCTTTCTTATTCAGCACATTAGGTTGAGGCTATTAGTTTGGGTGCTTTATATTTTTGCATCTGACGTAGTGATATCGATGCTGTTAAATATGTGATTTGCCTGTCACCTGCATTTTCAGACAAAGATCAAGAGGAACATAAAGAAGCCCCAAATATACTTTATGTAGGCGTTTGGCAGTATTATTTTATATGACTTGAAATTAGCGAATGGAAACTTTAAAAGAAATTGTTCATATTTTTGCAAGTTTGAAGTGTACCGGGACTTTGTCAAATTCCCGTTAAAATAAATACGTCAATTTCATCTCCCTTCCAAATTCATTTATCTTGCTTTTTTAAAAGGTGTTTTCTACTTTACCTGATGTTTAAATTGGATTCGCTCGTTTATGCTGTTCTTTGCTGTATCCCCCACGTTTTCCTTAAATGAATTACTAATGACAGAGCACTCCATCATTCCCTCTCTGCAGCCACTTTAAGGAAAGCATGGTGATCTAAACCTTTTAACCTATTAAAGATGATTTTTCCCAATTGAATCAGACCCACCACAGGTGTAATAACTAATCATTTAAACTACACCTGCTATTATGTATTTTTAAGCCATTATGCGTGTTGGATAGATGATAATTCATGTTTATTGCATTGTCCGATGGATCCGTTTTGCCTACACTAGGCTGATTAATGTATTTAAAGAAATAAGAGATGCAATTTTTAAAAAAAAATTGATGGAATGCACCAAGCACTGCATTGAGTGCACCATTAAACCCATCAGAACTTTGCTCTCTGACCAGAAATGCATATACCAAGGACTGTATTAAAAAAGCAAGGTGAAACCTGTGCGTTTTAGTGGTGGGAGTTTGTTTTCTTTCTCTGTCATGGAAAATTTTGGAAAGATGAAGGAAAGGTTTCTGTTTCTACAGGTAAATGATAGGAGCTGTGCTATTAGCATCTACTGCTTAAGACCTGTTATCCACATTTCCTCTGACACCTGGTACACGTATCACAGCATGCAGAGGCTGCCGTATGATACGAGTACCATAATTTTCTTGTGTGTTGAAGGTGTATTTTTTCCTCCAGGTGAAGAACAATTATCCCTGAGCCATCTGAGCTGTACGGATTGGTGGTGACCCTTGGGGTCTGCGATTTTGTACCCGTCCATTCTCTTTCCAGGGCACGAGCCTCTCTCCCTTTTGTTTTTCTCCTTCCTTTTCCACTTCTCCCCTTTCCTCCCCCTACTTATGGCTCCTCTTGCCCTATCTTCTTCTCCCCTCCTGTTCCATCTTCTACTCATTCCCTCTTCTTTTTTTCTCTTCCTTCTTTCCTTCCTCTTGTTGTAGATTTTGTTAAATTTTTTTGACTTTGGTACAGCCTGAGGAGATCGGGTTGAGGGGCTAAGGCGGGGAGTATGCTGCTTTGAGGTTCTAGATCTCAAGCATTGATTCCTCTTTAGTCCAGAGCTGGTTGGTTATCACTGCAGTTCATGATGGTGGTTAATGCTATTTGCAGTATTGGAGGACAGATCATAACCCATAGCGAGCTGGGCTTGGCTCTCAAGGAACATTAGCATGTTTTATTAGAGACAGGCTCAGATCTGAAAAGTCGGGACAGAGAGTTTATCCTTCAGGGAGAATGTCTAGCCTCCCAGAGAAGGGGTACAGGGGAAATAAATAAGGGAGTTTCCCTGGCTTTTTTTTTTTTTTTTTTTTTTAATCCTGGTTTATCCTCATATCTTTTGTTCCTGAGAAGTCTGTCTGGTCTCAGGATTAAACTCATATAAAACATGGGGAAGGAGACAATTTGTGACTTGTGTTTCATTTATAGTCACAGTACTTTCTGTTTGAATCTGTTTTACAACTGCTACCTTTAGTTTGAAGGATCTTAGAAAATTTCCTTACATCTGGCCCTTTAGAATTTTTTTCTTTTGACAGTTTATGAGTGAATTGCGTGGCCTGTTGACTTGACCTGTAACGTGAGACCATATGATTCTTTTGGTTTTGATGAGGTCAGTAGTGGCAGTCATTTAAAGTGGCCCCCTTATTACCTGGGGCAGGTTGGTGTTTCCTGCCTGGAGGACCAGTGTCTGGGATGTAGAGCAGACAGTGGCATGTAAACACACGCTTTGTGCGAGCTGAGTGATGGGAAGGTTAATGCCCGCCACAGTTTTCCTTCCGTTCCCTACTTGGCTTATTTGTAGATATGAAGATTTCATTAAATAATATTCATTACGAGAGGTAGGAAGATAATCTGTCAATCTGTCAGCTTTTAGCCCTGAAACTCCAAACTTTGCCCTTTGAAGGCCGTTCAGAATTCCTCTCCATTGCATGAGAGGGGCCGGTGTGAGTGGCCATGGGTGTTGGCTCCTACATAATCCCTTCCTTCCGGGATGTGCAGTGCTTCGCCAGGCTCTGTACAGGCAGCACGGTCTCTTCCCCTCGGTTGCCTGCAGTGTAGTTGGGGAGGCAGCCTGAACATTAGAAGATGGTGTAATGATGTCTTCACTTACATGGTACACACTACAAGCATGGAAGACTTTAAGAGAATAGGGAGATTAGAAGTGGCTTGCTCATTTAGAGAAGGCTTCAAGGAATCAGAACAGGCTATAAAAGGGCTGTGCTGGTGTCTGTGTATTAATTTTTAGACAGTTAGAGGTGGGAAAGTGAGGTCTTCCAGAAAGAGGGCAGACATGGCACAAGGGTGGTGACATGGATGAGCATGGCTGTCTGTCCCTGCCGAGGGGTGAAGGATCAGCCGGAGCAGGGGAGAACAGGAAAGGGTCATTGCAGGTCGGAAAATCTAGGCTCAGGAGATTCAATGTGATAGATACGGGCAGCCAACAAAGTCAGGGAAATGATAGTCTTTTAGTTAGGTAGAGTTTAAATTGAAGGAATACCGAGTTATAAATTTGACTGCAGTGGTATGCTCATTTCTATGGCCCTGGGAAAAACTCATAGGATTTTTAATCTTGAAATTCAGTCTACTGAAGTTTACTTTTCTTCTCTGTTTTATCTCTCCCACCAGATTGCCACAGCAGTGAAGTTTCTACAGAATTCCCGGGTCCGCCAGAGCCCACTTGCAACCAGGAGATCATTCCTCAAGAAGAAAGGTACAGATTCCCCATGGCCATGCAGGGTGGCCTGCAGAAAGGGACTGGGGATGGGGCAGATGGAAGCCACGGTGTGGAAAGCAGGTGTTGAGCACCTCAGGATCTCCCATAGCTGCCCTCTCTTGGGGGGAGTAGGGGGAGATGAGTCCCTGGTGGGGAACGCAGGTTTCTTTCCTTACAGTAGAGCAGAGAGATCACATGATTCAGATAATTAAGCACCAGATATAAGGCAAAGGACTTAGCCCAGAACATCAGGGCAAAGGCAGCATTCAATAGCAAAAGTGGCCCTTTGGATAAGACTGTGGAGAACTTCTGTTTTCTGGTCTGTTCTTTTGTCAGTGACCCTGGCTGCAGGATGACTGACTTTAGGTTAGGAGCTCAGCTTCTTCAGTAAAGAATGGGGAGGAAAGAAATGAAGGATGGGGAAATGAGATGACTAAATAAGGTCGGGTTAAGATCAAGCTTGGGGTCAGTCTGATTTACGGATTGAAGTGGTAGATTACTGATTTTATGGTATTTCTGTAAGCAGGGATAAAATGGGTCCTGGCAAATTCAATATTGTCTGAGACAGAATCCATTCTGGTTCTGTTGGAATTTAGGATATTTTTTCTATTTGTAAAATGAAAACAAAAAACCGCGACCTTTTATTCTCTGTACATTTAATTTTCTAGAATTCTGGGAAGTTGTTTAAAGGTCCTTATATGCCATAAGTGGGAAAAGTGAGTTTTCTTCCTCGCAAAACAAAACTCTTTTCCCTTTAGGAGCTGGAATGTTGGCCTTAAAATTGTTGGGTTTTGAGCTTTTAGGCATTTTTGGCTGGAATAGAAGATGGAGTGGTTTGGTGGGATTACCCGGGTCTGTTCCACGATGTCCCACTGAAGTAGTGCTGCAGGGATCGTGTTGGCCCCTTCACCTATCATGTCTCAGGGCTCCCTCACGGGGTTTGGGCAGAATAAGCCTAAACATTTCATCCCTAGGCAGCTGCTTAGTGGCAGCCCCAAGGCTGGGTCCCTGTGACAGAGTGGGTGAGGGTGCTGTGTGCCTGCTGGCCGCCTCCTGCTCCCCCCATCATTAGGAGATTATTAAAATTTGGAGTGTATTGGCTGGCCTCTCCACTCCACAAGCATCATGCCATAAAAGAGTTTTTCCTTGAAATATGTGTACCTATGGGGAGTAATCAATCATAAAAGCTTAGGGATTTCAGCTCTCTCATCAAAGCACTGAAGCTGGGGAAAGCTGAGCCTAAAAGCTGAGCTGATTACCCGGGGTAACCTGAGACAAAATCTATGGTTGCCGAGAGATCCTTAGCCCCAGTATATTGTGCAATATTATAACTGCCTGATCTTCTCTTCCACCGACAATGACCAGTTAGTCCTCATTTTCTCTCAAACGCAGCTGGGTTAGAATTTCATTTGCAGAAGGTATTTAGAGCAATTTAGAGACAAATGTCTCTGGTGTTTGCTCGGCACTTCCCCACCGCAGACTTTGCTGAGCAGTTTTAGTATCAGGAGCTCCATCTAATCTGTTTAATTTTAATAAATCCCTGACTGGGAGAGGGAGAGAAAAAAAAGAGAGAGAGAAACTGGATGAAATAATACTTCTTTTGAGTTCCTTGGCTAATAATAACTGTAGAGAGGAAACTGTTTTGTGCAATTATTATTTGTTCCTCTTTTAAAAAAACCCAGTTGATTAATTAATTAATTCGTCTGGGAGCAAGTGTCCACCCTGTGCCCTGGCCTGTTCTCCCTCACTGAACAGAACAGACAAAAATCCCTGTCCTCACAGAGCTTAAATTTTAATGGGGAGAAGGCAGACAATTAACCAACAGAAAAAGGAGATACACAATATGTCACATGGCAAGTGCCATGGGGAAAAATAAAGCAGGGAACATGGGATGAGGAGCTCCAGCATTGGTGTGGGCTGGACTGGGATTTTAAACAGGGCAAATGTCAGAAGGTTTCTGAGAGGGTAGAATGTGAGCAAAGAACTGAAGGAGAGGAGTATTTGTTAGCAGAGTAGACATAATCCCTTCTTGGCCCTTCATTTGGGGTAGAGTTTTTAGAATTCTAGACATCTGGAACCTTGAGAGCCTACCCTACCCTTGTTCCTCTAAGGAGAACTCCCCGAATTTACCCCTGTGCTTAAACCCAGAATCACTTAATCACCCATTTCCATTAGGCTCTAAAATGCTGCTTCAGTCAGTAATTATCCATTTCCGAGTTGAATCCCAAGAGAGTATGTTCTGGCAGGACCTTTTCTGGGCAGAAAATTCCAAGGTTTTATTGGTGTCTGGGGAAGAAAAGCCCCTTCACGTATTTAAAGTTCACTTTTTAAATTTCTGGCTGTTCCTTGGGTCAGACTCACATGATCAGCATAGTTTGGCACCATCTCTGATGGGTTTGAGAGGGAGCATCTTCCCTGTCCCTAACAGTAGTTGGTGGAAGGAAAGAGAATTGGCTCGCTGGTCGTTGGGGGCGGGAGGGACCAAGGTTCTGGCATCCTCACTGTCGTTCTCCCCACAGATCATTGCAGGGGTGGGTTTGGAGCACTGGCTTTGGGAGAGCTCTCAGCAACTGTAGTCTTGGCTTTTCCTAGCAAATGTCACTTCAGGGAATTGCAGTGGAGCACTGATTTGAATTATAATCTTGACTTTCTTTTTTTTAATAAACATCTCTTTCCTGAAAAGGCAAATCCAATTTTGTTTTTCTTTTAATATTATTTAATATTTAATATAGAAATTGAGGTCCCTGTAGTACATGTCAGTTCAGTGGAAAATGAGGGTTACTTTAGGCACATCAGCTGAGTTTGTTTTATTGTGAAACCACAGCCTGGAGCAGGGGCTGCATCCTGCCTCTTACAGACAGGTTAAGTGTTGTGCTGTCTGATTTTGGGGGGCTGAGGGGCTGGGGGAGGGCTAGTGGGGAGTGGGATTGGGATGGAAGAGCATTGGTTTGCAAAGGTCTTTCCTGTTTGGATTTTTGGTTTTTTGTTTTGAGATATCTTTTGGATGCTTTAAAATCTGAATATGGAGTCATTAATGAGAAACATGAAGTTATTAGAATCATTTATCATTTTCTTTGAAGTTTGCACTGTCATTTTCTGTAATTTACAACATTTCTTCCTTTTATCGGTAGTTTTTTTTTTTTTCCCTTTTGTCTTTTTCCGTGTCCGGCAACGGATCGCAACCCTCAGTGTCGCCCCCGCACTGGACCGGGACCAGCAACGGGATCGCAACCCCCGGCGTCGCTCCCGCGCCTCGCTCAGCCAGTGAGCAGGAACCGGTCTGTATGTGGGATCCGAACCCTCGGCGGGAGCGCCGCCGCGCTTCCCAAGCGGCGCACTGTAGCATGCGCCACCGGGCCGGCCCTATCGGTAGTTTTTTAGATGAAAGAGAAAAGCAGCTGTTCACCTTCAGAGTATTAGAATAAATGTTTTTGTTTTCTTTCCCATGACTTGATTCTTCAGGTGACACATCAACCGCAGAGTCAGCCGCACGTGAAGATAATTGGACTGTGTGTGGGGGCGTAAGCCCTCATAGAACTGGTCTCTATATAGAAACTGTTCTTGCCAGGCAGGCATCATATCTGGGGCTTTAAGCAGGCTGCAGTCCAGGAGGTTAGAGTAACTTTAAAACAGCAGTAGAATCAGCCCAGAAAGGTAGAGGCTTGGAAATTGTTGTCAATAGGCTTATGTTGATTTGACACCCTATCCAACCACAAAATGTAGGAGGCAGTCTGCTTCCAAACACATTTGGCAGGCCGAGTATAAGATGGGTAAAAGTGATGCCCGTTCGTTGGGGGTGAGAAGGTAGAGGAGGTGCAGGTGGGGGATAGAGTTGTCTGTTAATTTACTCTAACATATCTGTTGCAAAGCGAGCCTCTAGACAAAAGATGAGCATCATAGGCTTTTCTGTATAAACCTGCATAGCGGGGCCTGGGTGGTGTTGGCTGACACTTATTGTGCAGTTCTTAAGTGTATAAGTAAAGGGCTTTCTTTTCTCCCTCATCTAATAAATAGTCCTCAGGGGCAGGAGGAAAACTAAACTAATAAAACACGCCACCATACTTTCTCATCCTGAAAGGTGAAACTAGATCTTATCTTTCTTCTGTTCCTGGAAGCGGAACCCCCAGTAGCAAAACTGCCTTTTTGCTGGACATGAACTTGAGGAAGAAACCTGATGGTCTCAACCTTGGTAGTGGGGTAGAGGTGAAGGACTTCTTTCACTGGAGTATTTTAAGGGGATGTAAATTCTTACACAGATTTCAATTTAACTCTCTTTTATTACTTTTCTTTTTTTTATCATTTATGTCCATTTCATGAGGTAGTTTGCATGTCCTTGAATGGAATCTCGTTACCATGAAAGCTTTTTTAGCATTGATTTCATAACAGTCTTAATTTAATAGCTCTGTCATTATTGAGAAGCTCTGGGAGTGGGGCCCTGGCTTTCCAGGTCACTGACCTTTTAATTACAAACCTTGTTCTGATGGCCAGGTTATCGACTGGACAGCTCCCAGCTTGTGCCCCCAGGATGAAAACGAAAATAACTGTTTCCTCCCCCATCTCCAGGAAAAGAAAATTGTAACCTCTTGTGTTTCTAAAATTAATTTTCTCCTTCAGCTTTACTTTATAATTAATTCTTTACTGTGTCTTAGTGAAGCCTGAAGTCTCTTTGTAAAGCTTTTCTTCCTAGAGCTTGGGTCCAGCAGATCGCTTGCGGGGAGGGGGGAGATCTTGCCAACTCCCACCCCTTGCTTGACAGTAGCCCATTTCCTCGTCCTAGAAACTCCTGTGGCTGAGCTGGAAGGAGCAGTATTAGCGCTGTGAGGGGCTGCCTGGCCCTTCGGATTCTTTGTTAACGAGACATGGGTTATGGCATCAAGATTTACATTCACTCCTGTATTTGCTGGAATAATTGCACCTGTTATATCATGGGCATTTTAAAAGATGTCCCTGTTCTGAGAAAAGACTGGAGTTGAATGGTTTTCTTATTGTTTTTTATTCTTTGTTAACTTTAGATGACGGGAGGAAACCAGTACCTGATACGGAGTTCTACTCAGTCATGAAATTGAACCGAGTCGGTTGATCTGGGTTCTCTCACTGACTGTGCAGAAAGAGAAAAAAGGGTGGGCAGTGGGCAATAAGTAGGGTGACCCACGGTTCTGCTTTGCCTAGGACTGTCCTGGTTTTAACACTGGAAGTCCCAAGTGTGTGGACAGCCCCTCAGTCCTGGGTGAACAAGTCACCCTAGCGGTATAAGCCTCCCTCAGGAGCGAGAATTACCAAAAGAGACAAAAGGGGTATGTTTTTGGCACCTGGAGGAAGAAGGCAAAGTGAAAGTCCAGTGAGTAAGGTAGCACCTCCCACAGCCACTCCCTGCTCTTCCTGCTCAGCCTGCCCCGCGTGGGCCCAGTGCAGAGAGCCTGGGGCGGGGGCGTGCCCTGCAGGGGAGCGCAGAGCCGCGGGTGCCGGTGCCGGAGCAGACAGGGCTGCGTGGCAGTGCGCGCTTGTTTCCGAGGATGATTGAGCATCTCCATCCATCTGTTGTGAACGGACCATCTTCCTTCCCTGCCAGTCTTGCATCTGCATATCCGTCACCCGCTGTGCTGGTCCAGCCTATTCATCACACTGACTGGTTCCCCCCCATCAATTTTCCTGCTCGCCTTGTTATCCAAACTTGTCTTGAACTCCACAGATCTTTCTCAGCATCCAGGAGGAGACCTGCAGCAGCAAGACCAGCTGAATGCCAGGGAAATGAGATGCCACGGCCTCCCCATTCAGAGGGGAGCTGATGGCCTTGCTCTCCAAGAAGGCTGAGCCAAGTAGTTTCCTATGCTTCACCCTCCAATGGGGCGGGGGGGAGTAGCACAGGGGAGCGGGGCGGAGAACGCTCTTGTGCTGTTACTTTGATGTGTTCCCTGAAAATGAATCTTTTCTTAAACTTGTGTGCCTGCAACAGTACTACAAAGAAGAGCAAAGTGACAAAAGTGGCATTGTGTTTCTTAGTATTACTAAAAAGTCTTTTTTTTTTTTTTTTTAACTTTTTGAACAGGTAAGATACGTGTATGATTTAAAACTTCAAACAGTAAAGAAGGGCGTACAGTGGGAAAAAAAATAAGTCTCCCATCTCGTTCCTGTTCCCCACCGCGTTGTTTCCCAGAAGATGCTGTTATAACAGTTTCTTATGTATCATTCCAGAGATAGTCTATCCATGTCAAAACATGCTAATGTTGGGCCGGCCCCATGGCGCACTCGGGAGAGTTCCCAGTGACGCTCCCGCCGCGGGTTCGGATCCTATATAGGGATGACCGGTGCGCTCACTGGCTGAGCATGGTGCGGGCGACACCAGGCCAAGGGTTGCGATCCCCTTACCGGTCACGAAAAAAGACAAACAAACAAACAAACAAACAAAAAACATGCTAATGCTTATTATTCCCCCCACAGAAACGCTAACACTTTTTAAAATACAGTGGTAGCGTATTTTACACTTTACTGTTACGCTTGGCATTATATCTTGGCAGTCATTCTGCATTGATACATATAGATTTGATTCATTCTTTTCAGTGGCTGCATAGTATTCTATTATGTGCATGTACCATACTTTTTTAAATCAGTCCTAAATTTATGGGCATTTAGGTAGACTCCTGTCTTTTGCTCTTTCAAACAGTGCCTCAGTGAAAATTCTTGCATATATGTTGTTGGACACCTGTTAGTTTGGCACCATGCTAAAGTAAGAGCATTTTTGCATATGGCAAGCAGGCTGGGAGATATTTTTCCTGCTTGAAATTTCATGGGATTGTATTTCACAGAAAAGGAGATAAAACTGTTTTCTAACATAAGCATGACTATAGGTAGAAAGAAATTAATAAGAGAAAAAGGACAGTGTAACAAATTGCTGTTAATAGTTGGCACAGAATTGGATTCTGAGGACATAAACATTCTGGTCGTTCGTTACATGAAAAATGCTTTCTTTTTTTTTTTTTTGTCTTTTTGTCTTTTTTCCGTGTCTGGCAACGGATCGCAACCCTCAGTGTTGCCCCCGTACCGGACCGGGGACCGGCAACAGGATCGCAAGGCTCGGTGTTGCTCCCGCGCCTCGCTCAGCCAGTGAGCGGGAACCGGTCTGTATGTGGGATCCGAACCCTCGGACAGGAGCACCGCTGCGCTTCCCAAGCGGCGCACTATCCAGTGCGCCACTGATCCGGCCCCGAAAAATGCTTTCTTGCTAAAAGAATCCTTCTCCCTCCAGTTTCCCTTGATTTTTGATTTGAAGTAAACATTCAAATGAATGGAAAGCTTCAGAAACTTGAAGGTTAGGATCTGTTTTCAAATGAAGTATGTAGCCTAGTTTTCTTTGTTGTGACTGGGTGCTTTTATTCAATACCTATTGTGTGCAGAGTATTATTGCATTAGGCACTTCATGAAAGAACAATGAAGTACGTGTCTTTTACAGTACAGGAGGTCATGAGAAGGAGGTGGGAGTGAATGCTGAGTGCTTATCAACACGACCCGTGTACATCTACGAAACAGAAATAGTCAGCAAAATTGGACTAGGGAGAGGCTGGTGTGTACGGCCCACTAGACTGATAGCTCCTCGAGGGCAGGGTTCATGTCTCGTTCTTCCCAACATCTTCAGGGCTGGCTCAGCCAGCCCTCAGTCAGAGCTGAATGAATGGATGAAGGGCTGTGTGAATGCAAGGCTAGATTTAGAAGACACCAGGGAAATTTTCAAAAGAAGCTCAGTTGTTTTTTTTTTTTAACTCTACAATTTATTATTTGTTCAACCCTAGTATACGTGTAGTTTCAGAATTGCTAACTAGAGTACAATATACCAACTAGAGTACAGTGTATGTATGTAGTTAATTTTTCTCTTCAGCCTTATAGTATTCAGTCAGAACACTCTTTTCCAAAGTTACTGAGATCAGCAGGGCTCAGTCGTGACCTAGGCATTGAGGGAGGCAGTGGGCACAGATAGAAGAGACTTGGAAGGGCAGTGTTGGGGGTGAACTCACGCAGGGACACATGTGCAATTAGCTGGATTGGCCTGTGGGGTCATCGAGATTGGTGAGATAGGTAGTGAGGGAGGAGCCAGTGTTAGGACCCAGTGCTGTAAATAACAGTCAACGACACTTCTGGAACCAGCTGGAACACTGCAGAAGTCTGAGGAAGTTCACTGTAGGCTCTGTGCTTAAACTGACTTGGTCTGGCAATAATAAAATCAGCTACAAAGAAGGTCCTGCCAAGTCCATTGTCAGGTGTGGAGGATCTGGGTGGGGATAGTGGCAGTAGAAATGGAAGTAAAGGGCCGGCCCGGTGGCGCACTCAGTAGAATGCGGCGCTTGGGAGCGTGGCGGTGCTCCCGCCGAGGGTTCGGATCCCATATAGAGACCGGTCCGCTCACTGGTTGAGCGTGGTGGGGGCGCGACACCGAGGGTTGTGATCCCGTTGCCGGTCGTGGTACGGGCGCAATACTGAGGGTTGCGATCCCGTTACCGGTCACGAAAAAAGACAAAAAGGAAAAAAAAAAAACACGACACTGAGGGTTGTGATCCCGTTGCCGGTCGTGGTACGGGCGCAATACTGAGGGTTGCGATCCCGTTACCGGTCACGAAAAACGACAAAAAGGAAAAAAAAAAAAAAGAAATGGAAGTAAAAGTGACAGCATATTTATGTGGAGAATTTTACAGTTTACAAAACAGTCTCACATATATTAATTTCTTCACTGTAATCCTGGTATGTAGTGGCTGCTTAATAACTATATGTTAAATGAATGAATACATGATTTAATCAGTCTTGAAGCAGCTCTTTTCTCCCATTTTGCAGATGAAGAAACTGAGGCTCAGAGAGGTTATGTAGAGCTAATAAATGCAGAAGTAGAACAAAAAGTAGAACGACCCTTCTGACCAGGGTTGTTTGAACCATACCACACACTTTCTGGAATGGAAGGACAGAACCACAGACACTCGAAGAAAGAGTGAGCTGTGCTCAGTAGTGGATTGGATATGTGAGGTGAATGGATGGACTGAAGATGACTCTCAGGGTTTTTTTTCTGTGTGTTTAGCAGCTTTACTGAGGTATAATTGACCTACAGTAAACTTTACATATTTAATGTGTACAGTTTTTAAAAGTTTTGACATATGTATATACTTGTGAAACTGTCATCACAAAGTAATGAATACACCCATCGCTCCCAAGAGTTTCCTCAGGTCCCTTTGTGATCCCTTCCTCCTGCCCTCCCCACCCCCACCCCCCACATACCCCAGTTGCCAGTCAAGACTGATGTGCTTTCCGTCACTGTGGTTGGCTTGCATTTTCTAGAACTTTGTATAAATGGAACCATGCAGTATGTACTCTTTTCTTTTGTCTGGCTTTTTCACTCAGCATAATAGTTTTGGGATTCTTCCTTATTGTTACATGTATTACTGCTTTGTATTGCTGAATAGTAGTCCATCGTGTGGCTGTACTACAGTCTGTTTGTCCATTCGCTTGTTGATGGATATTTGGGTTGTTTCCAGCTTTTGTATATTAAAAATAAACCTGCTATAAGTATTTGTATATAAATCTTTGTAGGGACATATAGTTCCTTTTCTCTTGAGTAGATACCTAGGGCTGGAATGGCTGGATCATATGTTGATGTGTGTTTAACTTTTTAAGAAACTTCCAAATTGTTTCTGAAACTGGTTATACCATTTTATATTCTCCCCAGTTGTGTATGAGTGTGCCACTGTTTTGAGCCTGGAGAATGGGAAGTCACAGGTGGCAAATTTTCCAGTAGTGAAACCACTTGACTTTGGAAACAGTCTCAGTAGTGACTAAATAATAGGTTATGTTTGGAATACCTCAGCTTGGGAAGCAATAGTGCATAGACTGTCTGGGTCCAAATCCCACCTTCACCACTTCCTAGCTGTGTGGTCCTACATAAAATATTTAACCTCACTGTGCCTTGGTTTCTTTATCTGTAAAATGAGATTTATGGTAGTATCTACTACAAAAGATTCTTGTGAGAATTAAATGAATAGAAAAAGTGCTTAGCAGGGTGCTTGGCACTAAGTAAGGGCTTTAGTTGATGGCAATAATGATCAATAGTATATATCCTATTAGAAGATAGTTTTTTTCACACAGTGAAAAAAACTTAAAATGAAAGCACACTATCTTGTACTTCATGAATACAGATATTCTAACTCACATACGTGTGTGTGTGTGTGTGTGTGTGTGTATATTTTTGCGGCTGGCCACTACTTGGATCCAAACCCTTGACCTTGGTGTTATCAGCTCCACCCTCTCCCAAGTGAGCTAAATGGTCAGCCCAGAAGATATATTTTTAATGGACTATAGTCAGTTTACTGTAATGTCAAAAAGATAAACTTGTTGGTGTCATAAAAATTCATGTAACAGGATCCTCTAGGAATTTTGAGCAGAGAAGGATTAATACAGGCAGTTAGGAGCTTACAGACTTATTGAAGGGCTGGAGGAGTGGACTCAAAGCCAGGCCTCCAGGAATGACTTCCAGAACATTGAAGAACTAACTCGCCAGGGGAGCTGCTGCCTGTCGGATCAGGCAGTGGGGATCAGGAGGCTTACACTGAAGCTGTTGAGTTGAAGAGCACACCTTCATAGCATGACCCAGGGACCAGGAAGTTGCTGCTGCCACCATTGCAGGTGTCTTCTGACACCTATACATAAAATGGCAGGAATGTTAAAATTGCCTGTTGCCCCCCATAAAGCTGGAGGCTGGAGACTAGGCGCTGCAATAGAAAACCTCAGTGTTCCTGATATCTTGCTTGCCCATCTGCTGATGTTCGCAACAGTCAAAAGCAGCAAGGACAGATCCTTTGCCTCATTTCTACTTTCCACATCACCTGTTAGTGCACCTAATTCCCATTCAGAGCTCTACCTGCCAGGGAGTCTGGGAAATGCAGTTGTTAACATGCCAGCCTCTGTAGTAGAGGAAGGTGCACTAGGTAGAGGTGGGAAAGGATGCCAAGTGCTATCAGAAGAATCCACAGGAGCAAAAAGATTCACAAATACAACAATTTGCCCCCAGACAGAGAACAAGCACATTTATATCACAAGCCTCTTTCTTACCGAAGGGTAACCTGGGATTTTCAAAGCCATTTGGATATACAGCGCACAAAATGAGGGAAGCGTTTCCTTCAACATAGAGCAAATTGTGTGTACATATGAGGGAGGGATACTTATTCAGTCAGTGTTTTTGTTTTTTGAGAAGAGTTGGGCCTTTAATTGTTAACAAAAACTGCAGTGGCGTATCACCAGTTTGTCTCAGAAATAAATGTTGATGTATTCTGTATTACCACTGACTTTCTAAGATAATTTTAAGAAAACTTGTCACTCTTATCTCGTATCGCTTAGGGATGGGAGTTCTTTTAAGGAGATTTATCTGCTAGGGGTAGGCAAGGGAGTTTTCACCAAAGGGACCACATGATACGTAGGTTTATTGGAACTCTTGGAAAATGTTGGAAGCAGGGATTTTTGAAACTTAACATAAGGTATAACATAAGGCAATCTCTACTGAAAAACATTTTATGTTGATTGGACTGTAATTAGAAAGATTTAAAAATAACTTTGGATAGTATTCATTAATTTACCATCCATTGTTATATTCAACATTTTTGAGCCTATGCCTTATAAAAATAAGTCTATCTGCTGTTGTGTGTGCGTGTGTGAATTAGAGTATCTGTATTCGTGAAGTTTAAGATAGTGTGCATTCATTTAAAATTTTATTTTTCACTGTAGGCCTGCTAGGCTGGTTAGTTAACAGCTTTATCTTCTATTTTTGAGGTAAGTAAAGGTGACTCACTAAAGGTCCCCAGTAAATTGAGCAATGGGGCACTGAGGCTAATATTTAAATTGTGCTAAAAATTGAACAATTCTGGAAATTTTTCCCTTTCAACTTTAAGTGGATCTGTGTTTGGTTTCTAACACATTCTTTTTTTTTTTTTTTTTTCCTTTTTGTCTTTTTTCATGACCGGCAACGGATCGCAACCCTCAGTGTCGCGCCCGTACCGGACCGGGACCGGCAACGGGATCGCAACCCTCGGTGTCGCCCCGCACCTCGCTCAGCCAGTGAGCGGCCAGTCTGTATGTGGGATCCGAACCCTTGGCGGGAGCGCCGCCGCACTCCCAAGCGGCGCACTGTAGCAGTGCGCCACTGGGCTGGCCCGGTTTCTAACACATTCTGATTGGAGATGATCTTCTCAGAGTTCTCACCTGTCATCAGACAGAGGATTTGGAAATGCTGTAGTTTCATATTGTTAATTATTCTTTTTAGTTTTAAAGCTCTTTTAAAGTAATTCTTCTGTAATTAGATTGTTGAGTAGATTGTCTTTAGTAATATGGTGGTCTTTAAATTTTGTGTAGATTTTCAGTTTGTTAAATGATGGTAAAAGCTTTCATTCATAAAGTTGAGGTTTACTATATCATGGTATTTCAGGAAAAAAAACATGACCCTCTGTGATAAATTAAATATCACAACCACGTAAATGTCATGTTTTCAATGAAACCTAAAGTGCATAGGAATGGGACTGTCTTCTCTTTTTCTGGCTTCAAGCTGTATCTGTACTCTTAACCAACAAGAAAAATATTTTACCACTGACAGTGGTAAAGCCTATGAAGTTAAAGAAGAACAAAACCATACCTTCCCCAGCTTTGTGAGTCACAAATGGAATTTTGAATTAAATTACTCTAATTGCAAAATTTGGGGTCTTGGCCGAAAGAACACAGGTTGAGTTTGAAGAAGAGGCAGTTAGAAAAATCGGTTTAACTTACAAATGGAGATAATTTGCACAGAATGTAATTGAGAGAGAATAAATATGGAGCTCCATGATATCCTCTTTTGAGTCCATTTCTGATATTTACTTACTTTTTTTTTTTCCAATTACAGGGTCTCCTGAAGAGACTAAGTTCTAAAATAGAAATCAAAATAACAGGTAGAAATAACAGAGAATGACAGAGATTACAGAAAATAGCATTGTTCTTTGGAAGACCTTAGTATTTGATTTTGAAAGATTCTTACCATCCATCCATCCATCCATCCATCCATCCATCCATCCATCCATCCATCCATCCACATCCATCCATCCATCCATCCATCCATCCATCCATCCATCCATCCATCCATCCATCCATCCATCCATCCATCCATCCATCCATCCATCCATCCATCCATCCATCCATCCATCCATCCATCCATCCATCCATCCATCCATCCATCCATCCATCCATCCATCCATCCATCCATCCATCCAACCAACCAACCCACCCACAAGTATTTACTGAGTGCATATGTTTTACAAGGCACTGTAAACCCCTGATACTGAGGATGTAATGGTGAATGGAACAGACTCTCCTAGAGATAGGTGCTGTGATAGAGTAACAGGCAAGGTGGGGTAGGTTTGCACTGACAGCGTTGCTGAAACCAGAAGAGAAAGAAGTAGTTACATGAAGAGCAAGAGTGTCTGGGCAGAAGGGACAGCAAGCTCAGTGACTCCAAGGCAGGAAGGGAGCTTGATTTGATCAAGGAGCCCTGTAGTAGTGAGTAAAAGCGGGAGTGACATTTTACAGCTTCCATCTGGAGATGCCATTAAAAATAAAAGTTCTGTTGGAGTTTCATATCTCCCAACCTAGGATTTTTCATGTCATCCATGACCAAGTTCAGCTTTACTCAGCAAGCATTCCTAGTCTGCTGTCTGCTAAGCTCTGTGCTAAGTGCACTGGGGATAGAAATGGTCCATGCCCTCAGAGAACTTGGTGATGAGACAGTAGAAGCTACTAGGAATACAGTTGTAATTTATAAGCAAGCCTGAGATGATATGATACAGACTGTGTATGTATAACTAGCATGTGTATTTTGCTTTATACCTTAAAAGCACTCTCACATATATTTGCTCATTTCATCTTCATGGTAACCTAAGTTATTTCCTCAAAAAGTGTGCAAATGGACAGGGAGACTTACAGAAGCCCACCGAATTTGAGGAGCAGGTCTCTGTCGTCACTGAGGAGTTGAATTTCAGTGTGTAGTCTGCTTATGTGGACTAGGGTATTCATCTTGAAGAATCACAGTATTAGAAATGAAATCTAGAAGACCATAGAGGTTTTTTATTTTATCCACACCTTTTTCTATACATTTCGTTCATTATTACCACAAATAGAAGATTAATTTAATTTTAGTTTTATTTCATACTGGAGATTTTCTTGCTGCCTTCCATGAAGGCTATAACCCAGAGCCCCATTCTTATGTTTGAGAAGAGGAAGTCTTGGACTTGAAGAGTATGGCTCTATTACGTAAATGCCGTTGACTTTGTTGTTCTGTACTAATGCTTTTATCAGGACAATAAAGGGTAAATAGGGTGATCTCTGCTCCTGTGGAGAGGTCGAATGGTTACATTACACAGTCTTCTAGAGCATCTTGCAGCAAATACATGGGTTATATTAAAAATTGCAATCATATCATTTTTTATAGTAAATTGCTGACCTTATGCAGTAGAATCAGCTTTATTGAATTTCGCCAAAAATGCGTTTATAATTCTGCCACATACACATGATATTCATGTCCTTGCTGTCCATGTGGAAATGTCCCTTTTTATGATGTTAAACAAATTAAATCGACTTTCTCCTGAGCTGCTGTATGCTGTGCCTCACCTTTAAGATCCATTCTCAGGAGTCGAACCTCCATGAAGCAGATCTCATCCCCATTAGCTAGGATGTCATTACCCAGAGCACTGGAGGCTGGTCCATTAGGAAGCCTTGCCCCAGCAGCACAGATTCCGCTTGGAGAGTATTTAGAGGTGGTTCTGGGGCAGCGAATGTATATCACGTATACTGCCTGAACACTAACAAGTCCTTAACATAATTACTCTGTTTGAGGAAATGGTAGGTATTTGTTTAAAAGGATTTCGTGGTGAACCCAAAGTATATAGGTGTAGTTAGTCCTCAGCTGTTCACCTGTGAATTATTCATCACAAAAGTTTCGTCTTAAACCAGTTTTTCTTTAATTCCCTGTAGCTCTGCTCTCCTTCCAACCAGTGAGGTGCAAAGTAATTTTAATGTTAGTCTAACAAAAACACAATCAGAAAGTTATACTGCATACTTAAATGAAACATAAAATTTTAAAATTATCTGCTTTTTAGAATCATTTGCTCTGAATTTGTCTCCTTTTTTATATGTCTCTTATCTATACATATATATATGTATTTGTATAAATTGCTAGTTCCCAGACAGTTTAGCACATAGAGGCAGTATGATTCATTGGAAAAATAATCTATTCATTCATTCATTAATCATTTATTAAGTGTCCATTTCCTCCATGTCCTAATATGCACTAAAAATACAGAAATAAGATTTAATATTTGCAATCGAGTGGGTTTCCACAATATGTGAACAGGTGTAGAATGGATGATAAAGTATTACAGGTCCTATAATAGGTATGTGTACGGAGGCCCAGAGGACGGATTGGTCAGTTTTGTGGTGGGTGATGAGAACTAGCTGGGAAGAGTTAAAAAGGCACCTTCACAGAGGAGGTCACTCTATTGGAGCCCTCCAAGAGGATTAGATGTCTTTAAGATGTGGGGCAGAATGGTGGCTTTAGTCCATGCAGAGGATGTGATGGGAACATAATCTCTAAGGCAGGAGATTCAGGAGACAGCTTGGTAAGTTGGAGAGGTAGGCAGGGGTCAGATCACGGAAGACCTTGTGTATGTTAACTTAAGAGTTTGGATCTTATTACGTGGACAGTGGAGAAGCCATTTAAGATGTGGAATAGCATCATATCATATTAGTGTTGCAGAAAGCTCTCTCTGAAGGTAGGTGAGCAGTTAGGAGTGGGCAATGGTGGATGAACTGGAACAGTTGTGGGAATTGAGAGAATGGATCAGAGAGAGGGAGGACATGGAATCTTCCGGAAGTGGTGGCTGAATGGATGCAAGGAGTGAAGAAGCGGGAGAAGTCTAATCTCACTGTCCAGGTTTTTGGCTCAGGGAGCTGGCATGAGGGACAGATGAAAGAGTGGAAGGAGCTCTAGACCAGAGGTCAGAGACAACGTGAGGGAAGGAGAAGTACTCAGAAGGGAAGTACTGGGGAGCCCTGTAATGTGGTGGAAATTACATGGAAGAAAAAAAAGGGGTGGGAGAAGAGGCAGAACCCAGGGTGATTTACCAAGTGACTTTAAGGTAAGAATCCAACAGTTGCAAGAGAATACAAAAGGCAAAGAAAGACCTCTAACCTCAGCTTCCAGGCAAGCGTGTGCCCTCTCTCTGACCCAAGTCACAGATTCTTCCAGGTGCCCCGCAGTGATCACGCAGGGGCGGATGCACCAGTGAGGCAGTGTCGCTGCCTTCTGGCTTTCAAAGTTGCTTTCACAGAGTGACTGGTTGGCTTGCTCTCTTCCTATGGACATTGTTAAGTGGTTGCACAGAAATTTGAGGCTCTCTGAAGAAAGAGAAGATAGCATTTGTGAAGCAAGTGTTACTTTATCTGGAAATGATTTCTCAGTGATAAGCCTTGTCACTCTGACTCCTGGTGAAGCCTGCCTCTCCTGCCAAGAAGAGGGGTCCCACTGAATCGGACCCTGATCGTGATAGGCTGCTACTCGCACTTTCTCCTGAGCTTCCAGGAAGCACCTCTGTCCCCCTTGTCAACCACTCCTTATTTGCTCTTCCCCGAGTTTGTCCTTCTCTTCATGTCTGTATGTTTCCACTAATCTTCTAGTTTGCTTGCCTGGCCTCAACAATTTTCTGGTCCTCCCTGCAAACTATTCAGGGTACAGACTTCGCACGTGCCTTGGTTTTCTGGTAGCAGATGATATTCACGGTACCTTTACTCTTACAAATGGATGGAGTCAGGAGTGGAAAGTATGTGTGGAGCCGAGGTACAAAGCCTAATGGTCAGAAGCTCCAAGAGGAGAGGATGAAAAAGATGATCTGCACATTAACTGACTTCCTGGAGATCCCAGAGCATGGCGCAGGGACAGTGAACTTCATGATGCTGATTGCAGGTCACCCTGAAGAGGCATGGTGAAGAGCATTTTCCCCTTCTTGAAGTTCCTCCTCTTGTGGTCCAGCCTGATTGTAGAGTTCTCTTGGCACTGCAGTGGCGTTGAGGTCTTCCTTTTAAACAGCTGCAGCCTTCAGATGCAGTGCTGCTCAGTCCAGGTCTAGTACCTGGAGCAGCAGGTGGACTTGTGTTGGTGGTGAATTAGGCTCTGCAATTTTGAAAAGCACATAGAGTGTGTACTTTTAAAAATAAAATATATCTGAAAGCAGGTTTCTTCTCTGGAGGCATCTTGCTCAGTCTGCTTTTGTCAGCCCCTTTCTTGATTTGGGGCTGCCTTAAAGCATCATAGAGTGTGTACTTTTAAAAATAAAATATATCTGAAAGCAGGTTTCTTCTCTGTAGGCATCTTGCTCAGTCTGCTTTTGTCAGCCCCTTTCTTGATTTGGGGCTGCCTTAAAGCATATGTTGGACATCTCTGGAACTTATCCCTCCCCTCCCCAAAACCACCTGCAGGACCGAGCCTGCCCCCAGCGACAGCTTACGCCAACCCTACCCTGTCTCCTAGTGGCCATTTCTGTCTGGGGTAGTCACTGTCCTAGTCTACTTTGATGGACTTTCACCTGTTCCTTCTGCTTTTTTAAAATTAAAATTTTAAATTTCAATATTTTAAATTAAAAAAATTTTTTGAATGGATGGCTTGGACATTTAGTATTGTTATCCACTTGCTTAACTAACTCTTTGAGACATTGACCTGAAGAGCCTTCTTCCTTCCCTACATACAGAATGGGGGAGAAGGATGGAGGAAATGATGGAGAAAGACATGCTAAACATGGTTTTCAGTGTAAAATAAGAGATGGAAAAATTAATGTTTGAGGAAACCCAAAAAAAGCATCTCTCATTACAGTAATTAAATGGCAGCATTTAACCTATCAGAATGTTCTGCATATGTGAGAGACAAGCCGAGGAGCTGTGTGTTTGAAATTAGAGCTCTAATCCTCGGGGAAGAGAATGGTTAAATAATTTGTTTTTGAGGTGCGAGAGCAGAGCCGGGAAGGTGCGAGTGAGACTGTGTGTGCGTGGTGCATGTGCCGAGGGTGAGGGCCCGCGGTGCTTGTGTTTACCAAGAATGCCCTGGAGGTGGGTATTTATCAGCACCTGGGTGCTGTCAGGAAGCTCGTGCTGCGGTGGCCCGATCGTTAGGTCTGCAGCAGAGTCCGGGCCTCACCTGGCTTGCATCAGAACGGCGGAGCTTGCTTCATCTGGCCCTCTGGGACGCACAGGAATAGATGCGAGAGGCAGCGTGAGGCTCGGGGAGAAAGAAGAAAAATTCGGAAGAACGCGCCTGGCACTGGCTCTGCAGGCCACCCGGGGCAGAAGGGCAGTCGGGGGCCGGCAGCCTCCGCCAGCCCTCCCCGCTGCTGGCCGGGTGCCTGCTCGCTCGCCTGCCGCAGTGTTTGCATTTATGTGGAATGACAGGGATTAGCAGTGTCCCGCCTGCCCCTCTAGCGGCATAACCTTTGTCTTCCTGTACTCCTGGCTGGGGGTTGTGACACTGCTAATGTGCTGCCCCTCTGGAAGCTGCCACGTTTCTCCTGCTATCCCCAGGGCGCGGCACCTGCCAGCAGAATTCCACAGGATGGGCTGACCTGGGCAGAGGGGAGCCATGCACACCTGTCCCTGCACCCCTCATTAGGGACTGGGAGCGGGTGCCTATCATGTGTGTTCTTTTAGGCTTACAGGCTCTGTCAGTCTCTAGGAGAGCACAAAGGGTTTCTATTATACTAATAAGGATCCCCGGGGACGCTGGTGACTGTGATAATCGTCTCCTCGGAGGGCCAGAGGCAGTTGGTGTGTGCTGACCTCACCCTGGAGGGGTGCTGATGAAACTCTAGCTTGGCCTTAGCCCTGTGCTGCGCCCGATGTCGGGGGTTAGGGGAGAAGGTTGCCAAGCTGCTGCTGCTGCGGCTTCCTTATTACCTGCCTTGCTTGCCTTTGGGGCATTTCATCAAAACTTCTTTAGTTTTGCTTAAGAACTTTAAAGAGCTGATGAGCCTGATGGAAAATTTTCTGTAATAACTCAGTACAGTGGCACACTTCACAAATACCAGCTAATTGAGGCACCTGGAAGACTCTGTGACTTGGGTCAGAGGAAGGGCACAAACCTGGAAGCTGAGGTTAGAGCTCTTTGCCTTTTGGCTTCTCCTGGAACTAACTGTTGGATTCTTGCCTTAAAGTCACTTGGTAAATCACTCTGGGTTTTGCCTCTTCTCCCATCTTTTTTTTTTCTTTCCTCCACTTAATGACTATGTCTAGGATATAACTCATGTCAATAAATACAGATCTCTATCATCAGTTTTAATAACTGCCTGGGTTCTGCTGAGAATATATACCATAATTTAACCAGTCCCCTTGATGGACATCTAGATATATTCATTTTTTACCATTACAACCATTCTTTAAATATCCTTGAGAAATAGGTATTATTTTTGTGATGACCTTTTTAGGGTAAAAATCTTAGTGTTGCTAATTCTGGGTTAAAGAATATGGACTTTTCTGTTTAATGTGTGTTGCTAAACTGCCCTTTAAAAAGGTTATACCAGTTTATAGGACTGGCCAGTGCGCTCACTGGCTGAGCGCGGTGCGGGTGACACCACACCAAGGGTTGCGACCCCCTTACCGGTCATGAAAAAAAAGACAAAAAAATAAATAAATAAAAAATAAAAAGGTTATACCAGTTTACAGCCTCAACACCAGTAGACCGGTGCTCTCGAGCCTAAGTTTTAAACTTCCACATCGTCAAGTTCATGGTTTCTTCTTTGGGTGTTAAGCATGGAAAACCCTTCCCCCACTGCAAGGGTGTAGACATATTTGCCTACTTTTTTCTTTTATGGTTTTTGTTTTCTTTTATGGAATTTATTTTGTTGATAATTGAACAACAAGGAATATAGCTTTATTTTTTTCTGGCGACCAACCTGATTGTTCCAGCACCGTTTATTGAACAATTTGTTTCTTCTCCGACTCATTTGACATGTCACCTTTTTCATATACTAAATTCTTAAATATACTGATGTGTGATCAGGGACATTCTGTTCTCATTCATTGATATACCTGTTTATTGTTATGCTAATACTGCAATGTTTGTGTTATTATCGATTTATTTACTTTTTTTGTTAGTATAAGTTGTACTCTTTCCTTACTGCTCTTTCTTAGAATATTCCTGGCTTTTCTGGCCTGTGTATTCTTCTAAAGCCATTTTAGAATCTCTTTATCATATCTCCTTCTTCTTGATCCCACCCCACCACCTGCCAATCAAGGAAAAACTCCTTTTGAAATTTTGATTGTAATTGCATTTAACATGGAAATAAATTGGGAGAGAATTGACGTCTTTGCAGTATGCAGTCTTTTCATCCATGAATGTGGTGACATATGCTCCTCATTGAAGATTTTATATAGTCCTTGCCTAGTTCCTCCACATTTCCTTTAATTCTAGGTATTTTTTATTTATTGTTGTCACTTTGGGATCTTTATTTCCATTATATTTTCTCATTGCTCTTTGCTAATATTGAGGAAAGCTATTGATATCTGTGCTTTAAAAATTATCTTATTGGATTCTTTTTAATAGTCCTAGTTGTTTTTGTTGGTTCTCCTAGTTGTCTCAGTAACATATCAGGTGAAAATAATATTTTCCTTTCCCAATGTTATATGACTTTATTATTATTATTTGACTAGACCTTCCAGAGCAGTATTAATTAAATATGAGTGCTCAAAGAAGTAAGATGGGTATAATCTACTGCTTCCTTCTCTACAGAGCATTAATTTAGAGGTGAAGAGTGCAGGAATATAAAGGAAACAGTCATAATGACCCTTAGGCTTTTCAAAGTTGTTTTTCTCTAAAAGACTCTATTTTTCTTTATGTTGGCCAATATTTATTCTTTGGCCAAAATTGTTTGACATGCTCATAACAGCCTTCTATTAAGGTAGAAAGTCAGCATTATTTTTATTTTTTCAACTGGAAAAGCTTAAGGGCATTGGAAGTTACTCTCGAAGTCTCTTGGCAAATAGAAGATCAGTGACTAGAGCCCTGTGTGAAACAAAGTCACGAGCACAGAGGGGGCCTTGGAGAGGCTGGCGTAGTCGGGGCTGCTGCAGTGTGCCGGCCCCACTGCAGCCCTTCTTACAGAGTGTAAAATCTAAGTAGAAAAGGGCAAGTTTTTGGCTGAAAGAGTAAATAAAACATGAACACTGTGGGACGTCAAAGTGATTATTTATTCTAGAGAACTAGAGACCTTTTCTCTCTCAGAGGACAACTAACTAACAGCAGCTTCTGTGTCAGCAGGCTGCTGTTACCCTCACCCTGCGACACATTATGGTCATGGATGGAACAGTGGGGTCATTTTCTTAAGTCAGGCCCGGGCAGCTGCAGCGTAGGGTCCTGCACGTCCAACCTCACCTCCTCTGGTCCACTCTGTGCCTTGCCAGCAGATAAGATTCCAGCTCTGCTTTCAGCTAGTCTCTTCCCTGCACAGAAACTCTGGGTGGTTTTCATTGCTTATAGGATCAAGTGCCGTCTGCTTATGCCCTTTCCAACCTGGTTTTTCCTCCATCTTTTTATATTGAACAGTTTCAAATTGACAGAAAAATGAAATAGTGCATGAACACCCAGATACCTCTTATCCAGTTTCTTAGTTGTCAGCATTTTCCCACATTTGCTTCATGTGTTTACTGTTTCTCACTCTTGCGCCCCCCCTCCACACTTTTCTGACCCTTTAAAAATAGGTTGCTCATGAAGCTTCAACTCTAATCACTTGAGCATATTTCTCCTTGAATAAGGACATTCTCCCACATAACCACACCACATCACATCGAAGAAAATTAACAATAATTCCATAAAATCATCTGATATATATTCCATATTTAAATTTTTCCAACTGCCCCCAATTTTTCTGGTAGCACGTGTGCAGGGGCATTTCACTGCTCTTTGTATAGAACTGTCCTCTTGGCCTTTTTTTGTTTTGTCATTGACTTTTTTTGAAGAGCAGCTCAGATCAGTTGTTTTATTGAATATCAAATATTCTGGATTTGTCTCATTGTTTTCTCTGATAAGATTAAGATTAAACACTTTTGGCAAGAATGCTTAATAAGTAATGTTGTGTACTTATTACTGCATCACATTAGAAGGCGAGAAATGTCAGATCCTTCCACTATTGGTGCTGCTAATTTGATTATTTGGTTAATGAGGTGACTACTAGATCTCCATTGTAAAGGTACATTTTCCCCTTGTAATTAACAAGTAATCTGAGAAGTGCTTCTTTGAGAGCATGTTATCTTGTTACTCAGCAACCTTTCATTCAAGATTTTAGCATCAATTGGAGATCCTTGCTTGAATTGACTGTTTCTTTGGGATTTTAAAAATTGTGATTTTCTAATTGTATTGTTTCTCATACATTTATTATGTAATATTCTTCTGTAAAGAGCTTTCTCATCTTCCCTTTTCTGTCTCTTTCTTTCTCACTTTCATTTGAGTATCATTCTACACTCTTCAGTTCAGAGTGTCAGAATCCATTACTATCATATTTCTTTTTAATGCTCACATTGTTCAGGTTTGGTCAGTAGACGCTTGTCTAGGTTGGCTCCGGGGCCCTTGCTTTCTGGCACGAAATGTCTCAGGTGCACCTTGTATTGTCTGTGCCCCAAGACTGGAATCAGATGTTTTCCCAAGGTTTTTTTTACTGGGAATGATACTTAGAAGCCAGCATCAGGACGTAGTTACAGGCATTACTTCTGGGCTGTCAGGGCATCTTTGTCTTGTTTACTGAACAGAAACACGCACGCTTTTGTGTGTGTTTATTCATACAATATATGTGTGTATAAATATACATGCAATTCAAATTTAACACTACAGGATTTTCCTTACATCTCTTATGTTACTTTATATCTGTTTTTTCTTACAGTGAAAAACTTGGTTCTTAAGTTCGATATGCTTATTTATTGTGTCCTGTAATATAAACAAAGTTGTTTTAAAATTACAAACTGATATTATTATCAACATTTATATTGCTGAGTAAAGTTTAAGATTTCTTTGCAGTCTTTTTGTCCTTAGACAAGATGAGCAGATCTCAAAGCGTGGTCTGTGGAGCTTTGGGGGCTCTCAGAACCCTTTCAGGGGTCTGTAAGATAAAAACAATTTTCAACATATCTGCACAAACAATATAATGATACTGGGACTTAGTATTAATTAGGAAGATTGCTGAAAATTTCAGAATAAATGCTTGTTTCTTTAAAAAACAACAATTTTCATAAGCAGTAGTGAGACACTATTTGCTGTTTTCACTGTGTTGGCCATTGGCAGCGATCATGCAAAAGCAGTGGTAGGTAAACTGCTGGCCTCTCACCATGTTCTTCGCTGCTCTGTACTTGCTGTTAAAAGAAAAGCCCATTTCACTTAAGATTGTCCTTGATGGAAGAGTAAAAATTATTAATTTTATTAAATCTTACCACTTGAGTACACATCTTTTTAATATTGTGTAACAAAATAGGAAATGTGAATAAAACACTTTCTGCTCCATACTGAAGTACAGTGATCATCTGGAGAAAAAGCACAGGTGTGGTTGAGTTATGAGCTAAACTAGCTGTCCTTTTCCTGGGATAACATCTTTACTTGAATGAATGACTGAAAAACTGTGATAATTCAGACTTTGGTATTTATTTGGCAGACAGTTTTTTCAAAAATGAATGAAGTGAGCTTGTCATTTCAAAGAAAACAGCTGACATTATTTGTTTTCAATAGTGAAACTTGAGATTTCAAGTGAAATTTGAATTTTGTAAAACAGTATCCACCACCATGAGCTAGGCAGCTTCCTGATACTTAAAGAGTTCTGATGAGATCAGTGGTGATATTAATGAGTGTGCTTTTTAAATATTGTATAAGAAGTATGCCAATATTTGGAAGATCTGCATACCTTAGTGAACAGTATTTTCTAAATGATCCAAATGCATGATTTTACAAAATTCCATGAATAAAACATCCATTCAAAGTGTAAGATAGACCAGTGGATTGTAACATAATAGGGTGTGAAAGTTTATTGATGTTGTTTCAGATTCCACATTGCAGCTAATCCTTAAGAAACTACCACTCACCGAGTTTTGGTGTAGTATCACAGAAGAATGTGCACCATTCTGAAAAGCTAGGAAAATACTCCTTTCTTTTTCTATTCATTTGTGATAGGCTGTATTTTCTTCATTTGCTTCAGCCAAGGCAGCATATTATGATGGATTGAATACAGAAGCAGATATGAGAATCCAGTTGTCTTCTATTAAGCTAGGCATGAAAGAGATTTGCAGAGAAGTTAAATAGTGACATTTTTCTCACTAATTATTTTTTGGCAGCATATTATGATGGATTGAATACAGAAGCAGATATGAGAATCCAGTTGTCTTCTATTAAGCCAGGCATGAAAGAGATTTGCAGAGAAGTTAAATAGTGACATTTTTCTCACTAATTATTTTTTGTTTTGGAAACTAGTTTTATTTTGTAAAAATGTTATTCATATTAACATGTCATATGTTTATTAGTGTTATTTGTATGAGTTAATATTTATAAATTTCTCAGTTTTGATTTCTAATATGATAGTGTCAACATATATGGTCCTCACTAACAAAAGTGCTTTGGAATCCAAAGTACTTTCTAAGAGTGGAAACAGGCCTGGAGACCAAAATGCTTGAGATCCACTGCCCTAGATTACAACACAGATCTTGACTTACTATAGTCTTATATAAATGAGGATCTTTACTGCTTCCCAACCATGCTAGCACCTTAGAACACTTTAATTCCATTTACTCTCTTCCTGCCTTTTGTGTTATTGTGTGTGTGTGGCGGTGGTGGTGGGGGGGTTGCAGTTTAGTACTACATAGATTTTAAACTCTAAAAGATGTTGTTATTATTTTATAAAGTCAGTATTCATTTGTATTTGCTCTTTCCTTCGCTTTTATGCCTTCCTGCATTTCTATGCTGCCATCTAGGATCATTATCTTTTACCTGAAGAAGTCCCTTAGTATTTCGTTTAGTGGAGGTCTGCCAGTGATGAATTCTCTCTTTTTTAATTTTAACGTCTCAGTATACATTGTAGTTGATTTTCATGACCCTTTACCCATTCCTCTTCCCTCTCCCTCTCTCCCCTCCCCCCTCACATCATATCTGTTCACTTGTCTTAAAAACTTCAAGGAATTGTTGTGATTGTTATGTCTTCTTCCCCCCCCCCCCCCGCTTTATTTGTTTGTGTGTTTATTTATTTTTAGCTCCCACAAATAAGTGAGAACATGTGGTATTTCTCTTTCTGTGCCTGACTTGTTTCACTTCATATAATTTTCTCTAAGTCCATCTATGTTGTTGCGAGTGGTAGTATTTCATTCTTTTCAGTGATGAATTCTCTGATTTTGTCTGAAAATGAAAATTTCTCCTCGCTTTTTAAAGAGCTTTTTTATTTTGAAATGATCTCCCAATATTTAATAATATTTTAAAATAAATTGCAAGAATAGTGCAAAGAATTCCCATATACATTTTACCCAGATTCCTATAATGTTAACATTTATTTCATCGTGTTATTCTCTGTCTTTCTCTTCTATCTCTCTCATGTTGTCTTCTCTTGCCTTCTCTCTCTCTCTCTATATATATATACACATAACATGTATATGTGTGTATCAAAATCAGGAAAATAAATTCATAAAATTCTACATACGATTTACCAACCTTGTTCAAATTTAGTCAGTTGTCCTAATAATGTCATTTATAACAAAGGAAAAAATATTTTTTCTAGTCTGCAGTCCAATCCATGATCATGAGTTGCATGTGTTGTCATATTTCTTTAGTGTCCTTTAAGTTTGGTCAGTGTACCTCAGTCTTTCTTTGTCTTTTTATGACCTTGACGTTTTTGTAGGATATAGGCCAGTTTTGTACTCTGTACCTCAATTTGGATTTGTCAGATGCTTCCCCGTGACTAGATTTAGCTTATGCCTTTTTTTGGTACGAATCCCGCAGAAGTGATATTGTGTTTTCTCAGCATCATAAAGGGAGGCATATTACTGCTGGTGATTTTACTTTGGTCTGTTGGTTGAGGTGATATCTGCCATGTTCCTCTACTGTAAAGTGATATTTTTTTGCCTTTGTAATTAATAAGTATCTTTTGAGGAAATGCTTTGAGACTATGCAAATAGCTGTTTTTAGGGGGCTGGCTGGCTAGCTCAGTTAGTTAGAGCACAGCCTTATAACCAAGGTCATGGGTTTGGATCCCCGGACTGGCCAGTTGCCTACCCTCCCCCCCAAATTAGAATATAAATAGCCTGTTTTCATCAACTTTCACCCACTGTTTTTAGCATCCATTCGTGATTCTTAACTGAATCAATTATTGTGAGGATTGCTGAATGATGGTTTTCTAATCCTTTCACTTAAGAAATATATTCTTTCTGTGTGGAATTCTAGATTGGCAGTTATTTTCTTTCAGCACCTTAAAGATGTTATTTCATTATTTTCTGGCTTCTATTGTCATCTGTCAGTCTTGTTATTGCTCCTTTGAAGATAATATGCCTTTATTTTCTCTGGCTGCTTTTAAGGTTTTTCTCTCAATCTTTCATTTTTATTTTTATTTTTTCCTTTTTTTGTCTTTTTTCGTGTCCGGCAACGGACCGCAACCCTCAGTGTCGCGCCCGTACCGGACCGGGACCGGCAATGGGATCGCAACCCTCGGTGCTGCGCCTACCCCTCGCTCAGCCAGTGAGCGGGAACCGGTCTGTATGTGGGATCCAAACCCTCGGCGGGAGCGCTGCCATGCTCCCAAGCGGCGCACTGTAGCCGTGCGCCACCGGGCCGGCCCCTCAATCTTTCATTTTTTAAAAGCAGTTTTACCGTGTGATGTTCCTAAGGTGGTTTTCTTTGTAGTCATCCTGCTTTAGTTTTGTAGAGCCTTTGAATATCTGGCCTGATGGCCTTTTATTAGTTTTATAAAATTATCAACTATTACATCTTTAAATATTGTTCTGTCTTGCTCTCATTGTCTCTCTTGGACTCCTATTATAGCAATGTTAGACCTTTTTTTTCATGCCATATGTCGCTTAGGCTCTATTCTATATTTCCCATCCTCTTTCTTTACTGACCCATACTCTAGTTTACTAATCCTTTCCTCTGTTATGTCCAGTTTGCTGTTAAGTCTATCTTTTGGGCTCTCAATTTCAATTATTGCATTTTACAATTACAGAGTTTACATTTGATTCTTTTTTAAATCTAGTTTTCTAATAAACTTCTCTGTGTTGTCACTTCTTTTCTTGAACACAATTGGTTCTTTTAGAGTCTTTGATAACTTTAGAAGAGTTTGTTTTTATTGCCTTTTTTCTCCTCTTGGTCCTATTTCTTTTGTATACCTTGTGATTTTTTTATTCAGTGACATGTTATATATGAATAATTGAGAAGCTGTGAATGATATTATTTTCTTCTGAAGTTTACTTTATACTTGAGTAGTTAAAGTGGGGCTATACGATTTTGATCCACTCAAGGTCTGAGCTGAATCGGATTGCAGGGTTTAAAAAAAAAAGAAAAATCTTTGTCTTCCTCTGGTTTGATCCCATGCTCCCAGGCTGTAGCCTTTCACAAGTCCCAACTGAGAACTTAAGGTGTTAACTAAGGCTTTTTTCCTTGGTGGGATGAATGCTACTTTGTGTCTACTCAATGCTCTGAAGCAAACAAAAAAATTTTTAAGTTTCTTTCTGCTTTGCTTCTTAGCCTTTTGCCTTACTCAGTTTAAGAATTCAGGGCCGGCCTGGTGGCGCACTGCTACAGTGCGCCGCTTGGGAGCGCGGTGGCGCTCCCGCCGAGGGTTCGGATCCCGTTGCCTCAAGTAGAAAACACATTTCTATGCCTCCTCGCTTTTCTTTGCCTCCCTTCTCCTGAGGATCTTGACTCCTTCAAGTCCTGTCTGCTCTGTGAACTCCATTTGTTTATTATTTATATGTCTGTTATATACCTCTCTTTAGTCCATCCCAAGATGGACAAAAGCTCTGCCTCTGAGCACCTTCAGGTAAATATTTGCTTATCTCTCTGCAGTTCCCTTCTCTCTTAGATCTTGGACTCTCAAGTCTTGGTTGCTTTGGCAGCTCCCCAATACCTTCAGTTAGTTTTGTTTTTCAGCTATTCTCAGCAGTATTATTGGACTTTTACAAACAACTGCATCTTAGAAGCAGAAATCCTCTCACTGTTTTGATTTGGACTTCTTTTTTGAACTTAAGAGCTATTTTATATCCATTTGGGCAAATTGGCTATTTGTATATTTTACTCCTTGTTAGGATTAGGTGATTCTTGCTTGAAAATTGATTTGTAATTTTATATGCTCAGGAAATTAGCTCCATGTCTGGGATATGTGATATAAATATATGCTATCAGTTTGAACTTTATCTTGAATTTGTTTATGATGCTTTTGTCCAGGCAGAATCTTTGATTTATCCATCCTTTTTTTTTTTTAATCACTTCTGAGTTTTGTACCAGTTAGGCTTTCCCAACACCAATGTTACTTTTTAAACGTACATTTAAAAAAAGTAATCAGGAATTTATTTTGGTGTATAGAGTGTAAGTATTCAACTTCATTTTTTTCCCCAGCTAATAAAAATAGCCCAGCATCAAGTCTTGCAAGGGTTGACAAACTTTTCTGTAAAGAGCCAGATAGTGAATATTTTAGGCTTTGTGGTTCATACTGTCTCTGTGGAAATTACTGAAAGTTACTATTGTAGCACAAAAGCAGCCATGGACAATACAATGAGAAATAAGACTTTATTTATGGACACGAGATTTGAATTTCATATAAATATTCTTTGTTATTTCTGCCCTAAATATTTAAGAATTTGAAAACCATTCCTAGCTCTCAGGCCATCTGAAAATAGACAAAGGGGCTGAATTTGGTGCCCTGGCCAGGGGTTCCCACCTGTGCAGTTTTTCTCCATTGACTTGCTGTGAAACCTTATCATATGTTAACTGCCTTATGTACTGGGATCTACTCCATTTGTGTACCAGTGTCAGACTGTCTCATATGTTTTATCTGTTAAAATTAATCTTCCCTCATCTTTTCAATTATTCAGAATTTTCTTGGCTATTCTTGTTTATTACTTTCTATATAATTTTCAAAATTAGCTGCCCAGTTAAAAAAGAAAAATAAAAGCTGTTGATGTCTTGGTTGAAATCACATTAAACTTACAGATTAATTTAAGACAGATGACATATTTATAATATTGATACTTCCTATGTAAGAATAAGGTAATCCTTTTCAATTATTCAGGTTTTCTTTAGTGTTCCTCAGTATTTTTATATAGACTTTGCACATTTATTTTTAAGTTTATGTCTTGATAGTGTATCTTTTTTCTTGCTGCTTTGAATGGGATCTGTTCTTTCATTCTGTCTTCCAACCAGTTTTGTAATTTAAAGGCAGTTTTTACATACCGCTTTTGAATGCGGACTCCTAGCTGAATACTTACGTTGTTTATAGTAGGTTAATACATATCAGTTTTCCAGGTACCATCTGGAAATAATACTTTGACCTCATCTTTTCCATTGTTTATATCTATTACTTCTTTTCTTATCCAGTTGCATCAGCGAATACCTCCAGAAGAGTGATAAATAGAACTGATGATTGTGAATATACTTGCCCTGTTCTTGCCTTTACATAGCATGCTTTCACATCTTTGTAATAAACGATGATGCCAGCTTTGGAGAGTGACTAACATGTGAGAGTACTTAAAAAAGTTTGTGGAAAAATAGAATTAAAAAATAATACAATTGCTGATGATCATTCCTGGGGGAGGGGATATGAATCTTTCCATGAGCTTTTTGAAGTACCTTTATAGATGCACAGGTTTTTCCCACCCCACTCCCCTGTCTCTCAGTCACACATACACACTTAGTCATATTAAGGAAGTATTTATGTATTCTTATTTTATTAAGAGTTTATACTAATAACGGATATTAAATTATATCAAATGCCTTTCATCACTTGCAGAAATAATCATATAATTGTTTCCTTTTTATCTATTAATGTATAAAATATATTAATAGATAGTAGTGAACCATTATTGCATTATTTATGAATTCCAGTCAATTGGGGTGTATTTTTTTTTAATATGCTAGATTCTTATGCCATTATTTTATTCAGCAGTTAGCAGAAATAGCCATAAGTATGGTTTTCTTTGTGTTCATGCCCTCAGTCATGAATTTGAAGCTATTTGAATAAATTGAAGTACAGCATGGGAATCTGGAGATCTGGTTTATTTTGATGGTATCAGATGCACTAAATACTAAACATTGCTAATATTACAGTTATCAAATTCTAAGCTTTACAATGCTAAAACAGTATTCATATTTTAGTAAAGTCATGAGTAATAGTGATAATAAATGTGTAAAGTGTGTAAATATTTTTCACAGCTGAGCCATGTAGTATGTAATAGTATTTGGGGTTGGGGGGCTGATTGCTTCGCTGTGTACTTATCACTAATTAATCCTCAGACTCTCTGTCAGAGCTGTAGAGCTCCCCTCCACACCATCCGAGACGTCAGGTAACTTCTGGTTTTCTTGGTGCCATTTCTAGAGCCCCCACTCCTGCTCCAGTGTGGACAGTTTGCTGTGTAGACGGTCTGCAGGGCTGTCAGCCTTTCACCATGCTTCCCTGTAGCTCTCCTGTGCTTGGTTTCCCATTTTCCGGCTTCCCTGCAGTCTTTCTTAGATTGTTTCTTTGGGTTGGTGGTGGTGATCCTTCAGTAGCTTCCTGAAAGATGTGCATGGGAGGTAAATTTTTAAAGATTCTGCGTGTCTGAAAATGTCTTTAATCTACCTTCTCATTTCATGTTTAGGTTGGCTGGGTTTAGAGTTCTAGATTGGAAATGATTTTTTATCAGAATTTTGAGGGCACAAGCCATTGTCTTTTACCTTCCAGTGTTGGTAAGTCCGAGGCATTCTGATTCCCGATCATTTCTATATGAACCATTTATTTCTCTCTGAAAGCTTTACTTCTGATCTTTATTCCGCATATTCTGAAATTTCATGATGATGTGCATCAGAGAGTCTTTTTTATTTTTCATTTACTGTGCTGGGTACTGGATGAGCCCTGTCATTTCGAGACTCATACGCTTCAGTTATATGGAATGCTCTTGTATTATTTCTTTAATAATTTCCCCTCTTGTGTTCTATGTTCTGTTTTCTTAGAACTCCTGTCAGTTGGATGGTAGATGTCCTGGGTTGACCCTCAAATATTTAAGACAAAATATTTTCTTTCCTATTTTCCATCTTTTTTGCCTTACTTTATGTACAATTTCTTCTAATATTTTATCTTTTAGTAATTTTATCTTCTGATATTTCTGCTCTCAGATTTTTTATTTGCAAGGGTGCTTTTATTTCTCTCTGCGTTCCCCTTTTCCCAGCACTCTGTTCTTGTTGCATGGGTGCAACATCTGTTCTTTTTCTCTGAGAATATTATTTTGAGTTTTCTTCTGTTCCTCATATAATTTCTATTTCTTCTAAGTTCTTTTTCATTGTGTTTCTTTGGGGCTCTGTTTTTTATTTTCAAGGTTTCCCTCAAGTGTCCAGTGATCCTTAGCTGTCCATTATTTAAGACAGAGCACCTAAAAAAACGATTGGAAAGTGTCTGGGCATGAGTCCTTTTTCACATGTAGATGTAGGATGAGGAAAGTCAGTCAGAAGTACGTTTTCAAGCTGCCACGTCTAACTGGAAGTTTCCTTAAAGGTAATTTCAAAAGTAATTTTGACTCCACAGTTTTCCATTTGTATATACTTTAGAACTTAACTTCCATCTAAGGTGTGATTCCATTTTATGTTCCAGATAGTAACAGGAATTGCTTCTGGGTGGTGGGAATGTAGCTGATTTTTCTCTTCTGGCTCCTTTAAACTTTTATGTATTTAAAAAAAAAAAAGTTTTCAAGGTAAGTAGAATGGAGTTTGCCAGGGATTGGGAGGAGGGTGAGTAAGGAATTGTTTAATGGGCACAGAATTTCAGTTTTGCAAGATGAGTAGAGTTCTGGAGATGGACAGTGGTGACGATTGCACAGCAGTGTGACTGTGTTTAATACCACTAAACTGTACAGTTAAAAATGGTTGAGATGGTAAATTTTATGTTATGTGTATTTTACCACAATTAAAAAATTATTTTCAATTTTTGAATGTTCATAATCAGAAAAAAAACAAAGGGAGTGAGTTTTCGTGATTCTGCCCTCAACCATCACCAGTTTGTAAGATATCTGAAAAAACTGAAGCAGAATATAGAGTTTCCAATTAATTTAGTGCAATCAGATGGCTAGATACTGGACACAGGTTAAGGAGATTTTACTCAGCTGTTTCCTCAGATCAGGTCAGGAATTTTCTGAAACAGGCTGACAGACCTAACTTGTTAAACTGCCCACTAGATTCTATGAGGGCAAAAATGATATTTTTCTTGTTTATGATCTCCAGTGCAACGTCTGAGTTAGTAAGCTGTCAATTATGTGTTGATGAATAAACAAACAGGATGTGCCAATGCTCCAAAGACAGGTGTTGGAGTAATCAGTTGCCCATATGAAAAAAATGAACCTTGACCCTTACCTTAAAACACACACGAATGAGGAAGGAAAATCTGTAAAGCTTCTAGAAAACCACAGGAGAATATCTCCACGACCTTGGGATTGGCAAAGATTTCTTAATTTATGTCATAAAACTCACTAACCATAAGAGAGGGAGAAAAAAAACAAGCTACATCAAAATAACTTCTATTTATGAAAAGGTGACAATAAGAAAGCAAAAGGACAAGCTGTACACTGGAAGAAGCTATTTATAATCTATTTATCTGACAGAGGTGTAGTATGTAGAATATACAGAGAACTCCTACAAATCAGTAAGAAAAAAGCCAAATAACCTAATTTTTAAAAGTATCAAAAGGACTTGAATGAACAGGTACTTTTTTTTATTTTCTTTTAAATATGACCAGTAAGGGGATCTTAACCCTTGACTTGGTGTTGTCAGCACCACGCTCTCCCAAGTGAGCTAACCGGCCATCCCTATATAGGGATCCGAACCCATGGCCTTGGTGTTATCAGCACCACACTCTCCCAAGTGAGCCATGGGCTGGCCTTATGAACAGGTACTTTATTAAAGAGCATTTCCAAGTTGTTAATAAGCATATAAAAAGATGCCTAATGTCATTCCTTGTTAGGGTAATGTAATTTAAACCACAGCAAGTCATCATTATACTCCCACCAGAATGGCTAAAATTAAAACAACTGAGAATACAAAGTGTTGGCAAGAATGTGGAGCAGCTGTAACCCTCATGTGTTGCTGATGAAAGTATAGCTGCTTTGAAAAAACTGGCACTTTCCACTAAAGTTAATTATAGGCTTGATCTGTGACCTGGCAATTCCATTACTAGGTATAAACCCAAGAGAAATGAGTGCATCTATCCCTAAAAGACATGTACAACGGTGTATGTAGCAGCTTATTTAAAAATAGCCAAAACCTGAGAGGGAATGTCCATCAACAGAAGAGTGGGTAATTTATGGTACAGGCACATAAGGGATTATTACATAGCAAGAGAAAAGAATAAATTACTGGTCTGTGCAACTATATGGATGAATCTTAAGTAATTCTGTCAAAGAAGCTGGATATAAAAGAATGCATATATTTTTATGAAGTTCAAGAACAGGCAAAACTAATTTCAGTAATCAAAGTCATAGTGGTTACCTGTGGAGGAAGGGCTGCCTTTTGGACTGTGAAATGTTCTGGATCTCAGTCTAAGTGGGTCTTACACAAGTATGTGCATATGTACAAATTGTTCATGTTGTGTGCTTAATGTTAGTGTGCTTTTGCACATTTCACTATGTGTATTCTCTCAGTTTTAAAAAAATCAGGGCTACTCATTATTAGTCTAGAGGAAAATAGGATTTAGAGCTTTTAAACTATATTCAGAGGAAAGAACAGATGATCAGATCAGCAAAGGTCAGGAAAGAAGAAAAAAACTGGAGGTAGTAAATGCAATATATATATTTATGGAATTTAAGAAATCCCCTAGTAAAGGACAGATCTCAGACTCAGTAAAACCTGAAGAAAAAGCAGAGGCTTTAAACAGTAGTTATAACTAGGGGCTGGCCCGGTGGCGCACTGCTACAGTGCGCCGCTTGGGAGTGCAGTGGCGCTCCCGCCGAGGGTTCGGATCCCACATACAGACCGGTTCCCACTCACTGGCTGAGCGAGGTGCGGACACAGCACCGAGGGTTGCAATCCCGTTGCCGGTCCCGGTCCGGTACAGGCGTGACACTGAGGGTTGCGATCCGTTGCTGGACACGAAAAAAGACAAAAAGGAAAAAAAAAAAAACAGTAGTTATACCTAAAATAAAACAGTGTAGGAAAGTCGAAAACAAGGGTGGGCAAGATGTAGTGAGCAAATGCAAAGCAAAAGAAACAGAATTGGCAATATTAATATTAGGCTGATTAGAAATTCAAGGTTAAAAAATATTAAAAAGAATGAGGGGTCAGTTTATACCATTGCATAGTTCAAGCCACCCAGAAGGTATAATCACGAAACTTTGTGCACTTAAAAATATTCTATCAAAGTATATAAAGCAAAAACTATTAGAAATATAGAAGGATTTAAAACCACAGAGTTGAGGACATTAACACACTTCAGAATTTAATGTCAACAGGCAAAAAATAAGAATATGAAATAATCGGATGACACAATTAGTAAATTTGTTCTATATATAAATAAATAGAATTTTGTACACATAACATAGGGAATGTTTAATTTTTCAGTATCCATGGTACATTTATAAAAAGTTATATCAGCCAAAAGAAAAACCTCAGAAAGTCCAAAAGGAAGAAATTATGTAGCCCCCCACTGCCCACCCCTTCTCTAACCATAAGGCAATAAAACTAAAATTTACAATAAGCACTGCAAGAAAAATTTGGCCACTTGGAAATTTTAAAATACTCTTCTACGGAATTCCTTTCACTTACTTTGTTTGGATTTTTCTGATGTTCTTCTGGCTTATTGAGATGAGTACTTATTTTCTCTCTTTTTTTTCACTTGAAGGAATTAGAAAAGAGTGGTAAATAGCACTGTCTGATATTCCCTAAAGATGGATTCCTGAAATGACTCACAGGGTATGATAGTTTTAAGACTCTGGATACATAGCAATAGTTTCCAAATAGGGCACACCAGTTTCTTCACCAGGAAATGAGAGTACCTGTCTCGATATACTACTTGTATATGGTCACTAAAAAACAAGAAAACAGCAACAAAAGTACTTTCTCAGATTATTTTTATTTGCATTTATTTGACTAGCAATACAGTTGAACTTTTAAAATATGTTTGCTTCTTGGAAATGTTTATTCAATCCTTTTTTCCCCCCTGTTTTTTATTGGGATGTTAGTGGCTTTACTTATTGATTTTTAAATGCCTTTTATATATTAAGAATATTAATTCTTTGTCATGTTTGCAAGCATTTTCCCCATTGTTTCTTGCCTTTTATGTTTTTTAATATATAAAAGTGATTATTTTCACATAATCATATCTATCAATCTTCTGGTATTTCCTTTATTATTTTTATGGTAAGAGATTTCTTCCCCATAATTATTAAATAATAATAATTACAGTAACAGCTAACATTAATTGAGGGCTGATTATGTGTCAGGCAATGAGCTAAGTGCCCTTATTTTATTTAATCACAAAATTTTTTTTTATCTTCTTGCAATTGAGAAAAAGAAACTAAGGAAAGAGATTAACTAGTTTGTCCATAAACACTGAACCAGTGATAAGTTAAATATTCACCCACGTTTTATTTTAGTTTTTATGGTTTATGTTTTTATATTTAACTCTTTAATCCTGAAATTTATGAAGTGGTATGAAGTGAAGCTTCTTTCAAATATTACTTTTTCCAAGACTGTTCTTCACATGAATAAATCATTTCTTTCCCCATTTGTTTGTTATGCTTCCTTTATTATATATTAAATTTTAATATATAACAAGGTCTCTTTCAGGGATATCTATTCTGTTTTTATTGACCTATACACTCTTACACAAGTGCCACAGTGTTTTAATTGCCATGTCTTTATTATCAATTTTAATGTGTATGAGAACAAGGCTCACATTGTCATTCTTTTTCAAAAACATTCTGAGTTAGAGTTCTGGCTTTCAGTAATGATGAAGTAGCTTGTATCAGAATAACATTCCCACCAGTAACAAATATACATTTTGGACAAAATGTTGAAAGAACATTGTTTGAATGCACTAGAGAGCCACCGAACTCAAGCAGAAATTGGAATGGAAGAAAGAACCAATCTAGACCTACCTTTATGTGGCTTTTTCCTTGAGGCATTCTGCAGTTCATCAGGTGCTGGCAAATAGAACTCAAGTAGAAAACTGTGTCATATTTGTTTGAGGAATAGGGGGATGGATTTTGAGGCTGCTAGCATGGCTGGAACTTGAGGATGGAAATTTCAGAAAGGAGAGAACCATGCAGGAGTAACTCCAAACTCTGCATGTAAGCACCCCTCAAATACTAGGCTAACTCCTGAACTGCCCATGTCTAGGGGAAATGCCGCAGATTCTAGCAGAGATTTCAGCAGCTACCAACTGTAGAAGAGATAGAATTTGGAAGTTGAGTTTTGTCAAGTTAGAGGGGGGTTGGTAAACGTGTTTGATTTATTTGAAATCCGAGAATGGCCACCTCTTAGGGACAACTGCTATTTCCTAGGACTGACATTTTCCCTAGGGCTAAGGGCAAAAAAGAAATAACTAAAGCCTAAAACTGAGCCTGTAGCAGATCAAGGTGATCTGCCAGTGACTTAACTGCCTACTAGAGTAAAACACGATTCTTCAGAAGAAGAAAACAGAATCCAGAGCTTCTACAATCTATCATTTGCAGTGTCTAGAATAAAATAAAAAATTACTAGACGTATGAAGAAATAGGAGCCTGTGGCTCTTACTAAAGTGAAAAGTCAGTGAATAGGAACAGACTCACAGACAAATGAGAACTTTGAAGAAACTATGAAAAAATATGTTAAAAGAATGTACATGAAAAAAATGGACGAAAGGATAAAGAGGTGAGTTGCAGTAGAGATATGGAAGTTGTAAAAAAAGAACCAAATGGAAATCTTAGAACTGAAAAACATAAAACCTGGCAATGAAGTTTCACTGAATGGGATTAACAGCAGATTAGGCATAATAGAAGAAAAGATCAGTGAACTCGAAGACAGGCCAATAGAAATCATCCAAACTTAAAGTACGCAGGGGGAAAAAAAAGACTGAATAAATAGGAGCCGAGCCTCAATGACCATTGGAACAAAATCAGTCTGCCTAATGTAGGGTAATTGCAGTCCCCAAAAGAAGAGAAGAAAGACTCGAAGACAGGCCAATAGAAATCATCCAAACTTAAAGTACGCAGGGGGAAAAAAAAGACTGAATAAATAGGAGCTGAGCCTCAATGACCTTTGGAACAAAATCAGTCTGCCTAATGTAGGGTAATTGCAGTCCCCAAAAGAAGAGAAGAAAGAGGTAGGAAAAAGTAATTGAAGAAATTTTGGCTGAAAAATTTCCAATTTTGATTAAAAACAAAAGACAGCAACCCAGAAAGAATTGCCAATCACAAGCAGGATAAGTATAAAGAAAATTAATCACAAGCAGGATAAGTATAAAGAAAATTAACCTCTAGGTATGTCATGGTCAAACTGCTGGATACTAAAGATAAAGAAAAAGGGAACAATGATAAGAGTTATGGCTGACTTATAATAAAGAACAGTGTAGCCTACTGAAAATGGGAGGACATCTTCAAATGCTGAAAGAAAAACTCAACCTAGAATTTTATATAAAGTGAAAATATCCATCCAACGTGAAGGAAAAATAAAGACATTTTCAGAGGTTGTCACCAGCAGACATGCATTTAATAAATATCCATGTAAGATCTTCATACTGTGCGCCGCTTGGGAGCGCAGCGACGCTCCCGCCGAGGGTTCGGATCCCACATACAGACCGGCCGCTCACTGGCTGAGCGAGGTGCGGGCGCAACACTGAGGGTTGCGATCCTGTTGCTGGTCCCGGTCCGGTGCAGGCGTGACACTGAGGGTTGCAATCCGTTGCCGGTCACGAAAAAAGACAAAAAGGGGGGGGAAAAAAAAAAGATCTTCCTACTGAAAAGAAGATAATACCAGATAGAAATTTGGGTCCTCAAGAAGGAATAAAGAGCACTGGGAATGTTAAATATGTGGGTAAAAGTAAAATACTATTTTGGGCCAGCCCGGTGGCGCACTCGGTAAGTGCGGTGCTTGGGAGTGCGACGGCGCTCTTGCCGAGGGTTTGGATCCCATATAGAGACTGGTCTGCTCACTGGTTGAGCGCGGTGCGGGCGCGACACCGAGGGTTGCGATCCCGTTGTCGGTCACGGTACGGGTGCAACACCGAGGGTTGCGATCCTGTTACCGGTCACGAAAAAAAGACAAAAAGGAAAAAAAAAAAAAAAGTAAAATACTATTTTTATTTTTATTCTTAAATTATGTAAAAGTCAGTTGAATAAAGCAATAACAGCAATGTATTGTTAGGTTTATAACACACATATGCATATTTATATACAATGCATATATTACAGTAGTAGCACAAATGACAGAAGGGGTGTGAATGGGATTATTAAGTTTTGTAATGAAATTTATTATTAATATATGTAATAATGCAATGTGTGTCATATATATGATATATGTACTATATTAAGGTTCTTAATATGTAACATGGTGTGGTATTAATTCAGAGTAGACTTTGATAAGTTAAGGTTGCATATTGTAATCCCTAGAGAAACCACTTTTTATAAAAATACAAAGAGGTCTTATCTAGATATCCAGTAGAGGGGCCATTTCCGCCATGTGGTATTCTGCATTGCCATGGGACTCTGTAGCGGGTCTCCACCAGCAGAAGGCCCTCATCAGATGTGCCCCTGGACCTTGGACTTCCCAGCCTCCAGAACTGTAAGGAATAAATTTCATTTGCTTTGTAAATTAAAAATCCAGTAGAGGATACAGAATGGACTACCAAACATTCCTAGTTAGTCTTACCTGTGCATTCTCCCAGGTAAACCTGAAGAACATTTGAGAAAATTTAAAATAATTAGGATTTTTATTGGAATTGTGCTAAACCTATAAATTAATTTGAAAAGACTTTTCCATTTATTTCAGTCTCCTTTGATTTCTTCTTGCAAGTTTTCTTTATATAGATCTAAAATTCTTTAAGATTATCATAGTAATTGCATATTTCTCATGGCTACTCTGAAAGGAATTTTCTTACGTTTTATTTTTTGATTGCTTATTGCTGGTGCATAGGAGTGCTACTAATTTTTAAAAATATATGTTATATATCTGGCTGTTTCATTCAACTCTCTTATGTTAATGATTTTTCTAGATATATAATCATATGATCTACAATTGATGATTATTTTGTGAACTTCTTTCTAATTCTTAGATATTTTAATTTTATTTACTGCCTTATGACATGGGATAAAACTTCAAGAATAATGTTAAATGTTAATGATAACAGTGGTAATGAGTTTTATGATAACTTTTTTCTTTTTCTTTTTTTTTTGTCTTTTTCCGTGTCCGGCAACGGATCGCAACCCTCAGTGTCGCCCCCGTACTGGACCGGGACCGGCAACGGGATCGCAGCCCTCGGCGCTGCTCCCGCGCCTCGCTCAGCCAGTGAGCGGGAACCGGTCTGTATGTGGGATCCGAACCCTCGGCGGGAGTGCCACCGTGCTTCCCAAACGGCGCACTGTAGCAGTGCACCACCGGGCCGGCCCAACAGAGCTACTTTTTTAAGATTAAAAAAATACACTTGTTTGCATTGATTCAGCTTGTATTCTGGA
>NW_007726556.1:136994-137831 GCF_000696425.1 Galeopterus variegatus | reverse complement strand
GTACTGGACCGGGACCGGCAACGGGATCGCAGCCCTCGGCGCTGCTCCCGCGCCTCGCTCAGCCAGTGAGCGGGAACCGGTCTGTATGTGGGATCCGAACCCTCGGCGGGAGTGCCGCCGCACTTCCCAAGCGGCGCACTATCGCAGTGCGCCAGCGGGCCGGCCCCAGATAACTTTTTTCTTAAGAGGGGGAAAAGGGATTGTCACCAAGCGCTACAAATAATCTTACAGTTATTTAAAATATGCAGTTCATTAAGCACCAGTACGCTTTATTCACATTTATTCACACATTGAATAAATATTAAGTGAATGCCCAATATGAGTTGATCAGTGTTTTAGGCTTTGGGCATACAGTGATGAATAAGACAGACAGTAAAAGTTTAACAGCATTAAAATCCTTAGAAACCCATACAAGAAAAAGGAAGTTTACAAAGCAATGTGTGTTTGACAACCAGAACAATATTATACAAATAGTAATTGCTATAGAAAAGTGCTTCTGGCTGGGTGGTCAGAGGGAGCTCTGGTCGTGGAAGAGAAAACCCAGACAACTGGTAAGTGTGGGAGAGTGGAGTGGGAGAAAGCTACTTTGGGGCCGGCCCGGTGGCACACTGCTATAGTGCGCCGCTTGGGAAGTGCGGCGGCGCTCCCGCCGAGGGTTCGGATCCCACATACAGACCGGTTCCCGCTCACTGGCTGAGCGAGGCGCGGGAGCAACACCGAGGGCTGCGATCCCGTTGCCGGTCCAGGTCCGGTATGGGGGCGACACTGAGGGTTGCGATCCGTTGCCGGACACAGAAAAAGACAAAAAAAAAAAAAAAAAAAAGCTACTTTGATGTA
>NW_007726556.1:134414-136984 GCF_000696425.1 Galeopterus variegatus | reverse complement strand
AAAAAAAAAAAAAAAAAAAAAAAAAAAAAAAAAGCTACTTTGATGTAGGCAGCAGACTGGAGAGTACAGGGTATGTCAGGGGCTCAGGAAAAAACGAGTTTGCCTTAATACAGGATGAATATATGGTAACAGTTTTTATACTTATCTCTGGGGATCCTCGGAGATTCCACAGAGATGTTCCAGGGACAAAGGGGGGATTAAGAAGGTGGGATTCTGTGTTTTCGCCAGGCCTCCGCTGGCCTTCCCAAAACCCAAGTGGCATTTTATCTGTTTTGTGTACTGGGTCTCCATTTATTTATTCTTCCTACACATTTTTATTGAATCCCTGCTAGATGCCAATAGGACCTAGGTGTTCTAGGTACTGGTAACATAAACAGTGAATAAAATAGTCCCAAATCTCTGGCTTCACTGAGCTTACATTCTAATAGCAGGGAGAGAGGGTGATAGCAAAAAAAGAGAATAAAATGTAAACATAGTGTAAGTAGAGTAAGAGCGACAGAGTTCTTGGGAGGTTGTAGTTATAAATGGAAGGGTCTGGAAAGGCCCCTCTAAGGTGAAATTTTGAGCAAAAACTTGAGGAAAATGAGGAAGCAAATTATGCAGATTTCTGGGGAGAAAGAATTCCAGGAAAAGAGAGCAACCTGTGCCGAAGCCTGAAGAGGAAGCATGTATGGTAAATTCTAGGAAAGGAAAGGAGGCCAGTTTGTAGGTAAGGTAGATAGTAATGAGAGGTGAATGAAGTGAGGTTCTGTAGGGCAGTGTTGATCCCTGTGAAGACTTCAGTTTTACTTTGAGTACAGTGGGAAATCATCACAGAGTTATAAGCAGGAGCGATATAATCTGATTTACGCTTTAACAGGATCATCCTGCTGTTTTAAGAATAGACAGTAGGAAATGAGGATGGAAGCTGGGAGCCTAGTCATGTGGTAAGAAGTCCTCGGGTCACTTGATACTTTGTGAAAGTAAATCCACTAGAATTTCTTCATTTGTTGGATCTTGAAAAAGAAAATAGAAATTAAGGATGACTACAAGGTTTTTGGTCTTGTGTGGCTAGAAATTTGAAGTCACCATTAACTAGAAATGGAGTGGTTTGATGGGGCAAGATTAGGAGCTCAGTGTTACACATACTAAGTTTGAGATAGCTATTAGACTTGCAAGTGAGGCATCGTGGGCAGATGGATAGTAGAATCGAGTTCAGAAGAGAGGTCTGAGTTACAGATACAAATTTAACAATGTTAACTTCTTGATTTTGGTAATTATGTATGAGCATGAGTTCCTCCCCCACTCCCAGCCCCTACCCGCAACCTCAAATCAGGAAATTCATACTGAGCTATTTAGGAGGAAATGGATATCATGTCTACAACTTAGTCTCAGACAGTTCAGAGAAAATAATTATGTGGGTAGGCTGATAGAGAATAATAAAGCAAATGTGATAAATTTAACATTTGAAGAAACTGAGTGAAAGATATTCCAAGATATTCACCTGGGAATTTTTTGTACCATGTACTGTGCTTGCAACTTTCCTGTAAGTCTGGAATTATTTCACAATAGAACATTTTTAAAAAGTGAAGGAAAATACAGACATTTCCAGACAAACAAAAAGAGAATTCATTGCCAGCATGCCTGCACTGAAAGAAACACTAAAAGAGTTTTCAGAAGGAAAGAAAATGATCTTACATGGAAACACTGAAATGCAGGGAGGAATGAAGAGCAAAGAAAAGGTCACATATCAATGAATATTGGCTATATAAAATAAGAATGTCTTTCTTGTGGGTTTTTAACATACATTGTAATTGAAACACATGCCAATACACAAAAGGTGGGATGGCGGGAAGGTGTTCTAAGTGCTAGGATTGTTGAGGAAGTGGTAAAATTTCTCATTTATATGAAACTATAGTAAGTCAAGGATGTATTAGCTAGGACATTTGTTCTTATGCTTTTTAGTCTCAGGACCCCTTTCACTCTTAAAAATCGAGGATTCCCCATTAGGCAAGCACCCAATAGTTGTTGTTGCAGATGAGATCTGCTTATGAGTGCTATAATTAGAGGATGAAAATTTGAAGAGAAACAGCAAAGTATCTCCCCCAAGCTATTTAATAAGTACAAAAGGAAAGGTAATAACTTTATAATGTAGAAACCCATCAGAAACCACTTTGACTACAAGCGATAGAGGCAAACACTGAATTAAGAAGACAAGAAAAGAGAACATTAAATAGGTTAAAGGAAAGCAAATTGTAAGATGAAAGGTATAACCCTCCAAATTTTAGTATTTACATTAAATATAAATGGACTAAAGACTTCATTAAAAGCAGTTGGTCAAAATTAGATTAAAAAAGACTAAGCCTCATTCTGTGCTGCTAACATCAGACACATCTCTAATGTAAAGACACATTAGGATTAAAAATAAAATGATGAAAGAAGATACCTATGCAAACTAACCAGAAGAAACCTGGTATTAATATCAGACAAGGTGGACTTAAAAGTGGAGTCAGATATAAAGAAATAAATTTCAAAAAGAGAAATGATGATGGGGCCGGCCGTGCGCCGCTTGGGAAGCGTGGCAGCGCTCC
>NW_007726556.1:87266-133445 GCF_000696425.1 Galeopterus variegatus | reverse complement strand
CACTGGCTGAGCGCGGGGCGGGCGCAACACCGAGGGTTGCGATCCCGTTACCGGTCAGTAAAAAAGATAAAAAAAGAAAAAAAAAATGTAATTGAGATCATGAATATAACATCTGCATTTTATGTAGTAAAGTATCAAAAGCATTTTCCCATATCAGAAATTGTTCATATGAATGTGAACATTTGAATAATATTAAGTTATTGAAAAGTATCATAATTTGCCTAATCATTCCTTGTTGGACGTTTACATTGTTTAATTTTTTTGCTGTTAAAAATATGGTGATGAACCATCTTTGTACATAAGTCTTATACTACATTATTTTATTATTTCTTAGAAGTAAAATCATTGAGTCAAAGGGTATTAACATTTTTTAAAACTCTTGAGATAGAGTGCCAAATTGTCTTCCAGAAGCTTCTCAGTTTGTTCTTCCACAGCACCCTCTCCAGGATTGGGCATTCCCATGTAAAAAAGTTCTTCTTAATTTGAAAAAAATCCAGTCTTAATACCAGCGTATCTGAATGATATGCTAGAAGTCAGGATATCAGTGTTCCCTTCGACTTGAACAAGATTTGGGATATTTTCCTGCTTGTGGTGTACAGAGTAGTGGTGAAAAAGCTGGGCTCTGGGGGCTGAGCCCTGCCCTCCACCAGCAGTGGGACTTAGATAGTCCTAGTTAATGTCTGTTAGCCTCGGGTTCCTCATGTGTAAATGGGGAGAATGAAGTACCTACGTCATGGGGTGCCACTGCCACCTGTAGCCATATGGGTTAGGACTGCCCAGTCCCACATGATGACACAACACTGTGATGGAATCCTGAGCTGTGCAGTTCGATGGCCCTGCATGGCGTTGGTGGGATGCAAAGAGTTAAAAATGTAAAAAGCTTCTGAAACATTCTCTGACATTTGAATTTAATACACTTAACGTATTTCTAGATGGAGAGTGGAAATAGGAATGATTTTTGTTTTGTTTGCCTTTTTTCCTTTTCATGTTTTCTGTAATTGATGGGTTATTTTATCAATAGATAATGTCTATATATTATATTTTAGACTGTGTATATATTGGGTTATAGATAGATGGATAGATATACAGAATACTCATCTAACATAAGAAATTGGGGGGGGGAGGTTCTTAGGGAGATTCCCATTTAACTGGTAGGGAAGATGAGGTTAGCATTCTCACATTGCCTTGCAGAATAAGAACTCAAATACTTATAGATTTTGTTGAGTACTACGTATTTATCTCTATACTAATAATGTTGACAGTAAGAACCAACGCCAGATGCATTTGAGCTACACACATAGGTGGTGATACAATAATTTATGTATGGAAGTATTAGGACATAGCATGCTTTAATGAGTTAATACCAGATTAATTTGAGGCCTTAAAAAAAATCTTATAGCTGCATGGTTATTTAAAACTTTAGGAAGTCCGGGGCCGGCCCAGTGGCGCACTGCTACAGCGCGCCGCTTGGGAGTGCAGCGGCACTCCCACTGAGGGTTCGGATCCCACATACAGACCGGTTCCCGCTCACTGGCTGAGCAAGGTGCGGGTGCAACACTGAGGGCTGCGATCCCGTTGCCGGTCCCGGTCCAGTACGGGCGCGACACTGAGGGTTGCGATCTGTTGCCGGACACGGAAAAAGACAAAAAGGAAAAAAAAAAAAAACTTTAGGAAGTTGAATGCCAAATAATAAACTTTCTGATCACATATTTAAGATTCAAGATGTAAGAGAAAACCCCAAAGGAACATTTATAGTATTCAGCTGAGTGACTAAAGAATGTGCCCTACTACACTGAAGTCTCGTGACAAGGTCTTCTCTAAGGAACAGAAATCTCCACCTTGATTTGTGTCCTGTAGTGGAGTTGTTTCCCAAATCAGGCTGTTTCATGGAACATATGAAGTGGCGTATGGCTGTCCCTCCCATCCCAAAACAAATGTTTGTTTTGTTGCAGTGATGGAAACATTTCCATTGGTGAAGCAAATATTTAGAGCTGAAAGAAACATTTGGGCAGCCAGGATGTGTCAAAGTAGAACAGATGTCTGCCTTTTAGAAACACATTTCCAAAAAAAAAAGCCACCTTTTACTTGGCTGCTGTGGTTGCAGCCACAATGGGTTAAGTAAGAAATTCAAAATTGTGGATGTCATTCTAATCCCAGCTCCTGGGCATGGCACCATACCTTTTTCAGTGTTGGTTTTTCTCTTCCAGGAAATGGGGTTAATCATCTAAATGATTTTGTTTAGGATCAAGATTTGTTCTTCTTCCCCCCCCCAAATGTTTTCTTTGTTCTTAAAAATAAACTTATTCTTTTGAATCAGAAATCTATTCACATGAAACAGAACTCATAAGGAGAGACAATGAAAGGTCTGTCTGCAATCTCTGTCCCCCAGCTGCAAGTTCCCCTCCATGTATAACCAGAGTTACCAGTTTCTTATCTGTTCTCGGTTTATTTTTGGCATATATACACAACTGAATATGATCTGTTCATGTTTGTGTGCATGTAGACGTATATTCTTTTTCTAACATAGAGGTCCCATGTACCTTTTACCAGGATCCCCTGTGCTCCCTATATTCTTTTTGTTGGGGACTGATTCTAAGAGTTCGCTTATTTCAGATGTGCTGGCTGTGTCAGGGAGCACAGGGGAGAGGCTGCCATGCTCACCCCAGTACTGTGCAGAGAGCCCCAGGGTTCAGAGAGCATGGGGTTCCCGTGCTGCCCCTGGAGCTTGCCTGGGCTGTGGGCAAGTCACTACCCCTCTCTGTGTCCTTTTTCCTTGGTCTGTAAAACAAAAGAAAAAAAGGAAAAAAGAAAAAGAACAGATAGACCAGATGAACTCCAACTTTTCTTTCAGTTCTGAATTTCTTTGGCTGTCAAAGGTGAGTTTTTTTGTTGTTTTTTTTTTTTAAAAAAAAACAACCTTACTACCTGTTCTGAAACAGGAGCAAGATTTAAATATTGTTAAAAGCATTGATCGGGCCGGCCCGGTGGCGCACTGGAGAGTGCGCCGCTTGGGAGCACGGCGGCGCTCCCGCCGAGGGTTCGGATCCCGTGTGGAGACTGGTTCCCGCTCACTGGCTGAGCGCGGTGCAGGCGCAACACCGAGGGTTGCGATCCCGTTGCCAGTCCCCGGCACGGGCGCGACACCGAGGGTTGCGATCCCGTTACCGGTCAGTAAAAAAGACAAAAAAGGGGAAAAAAAAAAAAAAAAGCATTGATCAATTTGGCTTTCCCACACATGCACAAACATACGTTTGGTTTACCTGGCCTTTGGCACTTAAGTAGCAGTGATTCCTTATTACTGTCCCTTGGTCTTTAAGGACACAGTTGCTTTCCTAGGACTTGTTCAGTGTCCTGTGGGAAGGGCTGACTTCGCAGCCTGTGGCCAAAGACCTGCTGGGTTAGAGACTGCTATCCACGACAGCCGACAACAACATTTGTCCTGCTGTTAATCGTCTGGAATTGGTCAAATACCAAAAGCAACTCCTTTTCGTTTTTGTTTCTAATTTATCAGAGAGGGATTAAAAGGAAGGAAAAAAAAAAAACCCAAAAAAATCTTTAGATGGTATAGATCTAAAAATAGACGTCACGGTTACTGATTGGAAATCCTCCCAGGCTTTCATATGAGAGATCTCAATTTGTGTTACACAGAGGGGCAGCTCACTTCTGTCTTGTTCACCAGTTATATTACTCCCCAGAGAAGCTCAATAAATTTTATAGGAAAGTTTCCTCCTTATGCGGAAGGAGCTAAGCTCAGTGACTGGTGTGGCTGGTATAATTTAGGGCTTCAAGGGAGTATGTCTGCCTTGTGGAATAACCTATCAAAAGTAAATGTACAAAAACTTTTGATCTTGGTTGATTTTGCCGTGTCATTGATACTGCTGGGCACTGGACCCTATGACTTCAGCCTGTCTGCTTTACATTAAGTTCCCTGCTAAAATGGCCCTTCTGCACACTTCGCTGGTAGTGACTTTGGAGCTTGCCTGCTGATGTTCTATAGTTTTTATCACTAACCCTTTGAAACCTCCAGACTTGGACTTGGTTGAGTTTTTACATCCCTCTTCTGCCTCTGAGAGGCAGAGACCATCTTTTGTTGTCATTATTAGGAAAGCAGACCTGCCTTCTCTTTTAGACTTCAAGTGGAACAAGCCTGCCAGGTTCCTCAGCCTTTAAGCTAGCAGTGAAATACATTTTGCACTGGCTTTTTACCCAGTGATTTACTAGGAGACGTGGCTGGGTGATATCCAGTGTCCTTTTGTCTTTGTGTTTATTTTTCTTCCACATTTAATGTATTTAAAGGATATATTGTCTTTATGGTTCACTGGGATAAGGAGGGGATTGGTGCAAGTTTTAATGAGAGGTCCTCCAGCTCTCTGTGTTGAGATGAGAATTATATTCTTGGTTAGACATCTTTCTTTCTTTCCTTAGGTGGCTGGAGGCAGTGTTTTGCTGCTTTTTGAAATAGCATTTCTGCCTAACGATTTTTAGAAGGATACTGAGAGGACATTGAATTTCAGGGCATCATCAGCAACTTTTTCTCCTGTTGTTTGAACTTTCTTCATTTAAGAAGAGGGCAAAGTCTCATGTTTTGTTCTTAAGTTTCCATATTAATATCAAGATGGTGGGAACCGGCACCCCCCAATCAGATCAATTTTTATAAAAACTCTTTCACTCAGGGTAAGGATATTTGGAACTAGTTCTTTAGTTTTCTCAAAAACTGTTGTTGCTTGGGAATAATCAATCAGTGGAGAAGAAAGCATTTGACTTATTTGCTTAATATTTTAACCAAGTGAATTAGACAGATTGGGGGGCTGGGGGGAGGGGATAAGAAAGTGGGTGGGGGAGGCCCCATAAACAAGGTGATATATAATATTTTTTTTGTTCTCCTTTTAAATAAATACCGATCAGCTTTATGTTCAGAGACAATAGGAGCCGTTGGCTTAAATTTGCAGTTTACTGTATTTATGGCTGTAATATCAAGGTGCTGCCGTCGTAATTTCATGCCCCAATGAGAAGAGCAAGGTCGAAGCAAATGCTTCCATCGGCATCTGCTAACACACTAACTCATAAACAAGGCCCGGCTGGATCAGGTGGCACGGAATAATACAGGCTAATGAAATACAGCACAGCTTTCCATTACTGTTAGTTTTTACAGTGTCGTCATTACGTGTAATTTATGTTTAAAAAATTCAATTTTATACAAGGCACTGGGAAATAGGGGTCTACAGGTCATCCAACGACTTTTAGAGGCTCAGAGAGTCCTTATTGTACTCTACTGCTCCAACAAAATGTTAATAAAATAAAATAAAAATACTTTTTCCCATTCCCCTCCCCAAACCTTTTCTGAGAGAGTTGATTTTTCTTTTAATTTGGGGAGCATTTTTAGCCAGCTGTCTTCTCTGTCTCATCTCCTCCCAGAGTGTGCTAGGGCAGAGAACTGGTTGTGTTCTGAGAGAGGTGACCCCTGCTCAGTCTCTCTAAGTCCCAGATGAATCGCCCAAGTCCGGATGGGGGAGGAAGGTGGTCTGAGTTACCCACCCTTAACTGCTGCCCTTTGCCACTGGCGCTCTGGCCCTGTTCCCTTAATCCCGGTCAGACTCTACATTTTTATTATAAAACTCAGGCTGGTCTGGAAGGTGCCGTCGGGTGTTCATTACCTTGCTTGTTTTCAAACTATTCCTAACCCTTCTGTCCTGGTTGTTGTTTGACCTGAAAGATGTGGAGAACACTGCTGTCTTCTGTCATCTGTCTTTCTGCTTCACCTGCATAGGTCCAGGCCCATGACAGTGCCCAGTAGTCACTGGGGACAGTGTTGAGGTTACTTATTCTGAGAATCCCGTGCACAGCCAGCCCCACAGAAAAAAGACAGCCCGATGGGGTTGCCCAATTTGGTCCGAGTCCTGGGAAAGGACCCTGGGGCATCACGCTCACAGCCAGTAGGTTGCAGCTCACAAAGTCAATCGGTTAGGTTTTGTTTGCATTTTAACAGAAATCTTTAGAAAAAGAAAACAAATTTGCTTATCTTCTAGAGGATAAAAATAGGCAGGTGCGGCAGCCCTGAGGGCATTCAGTTTAGATGCCACAGCAGTAAAACTGGAGCTTTATTAATCAATAGGATGTAGCTCACTTGTTCTTTTAAAAGACCACTCTGGAGAAAGTGTTGGAAAAGAAATCCTTGGCCCTTCTTCTACACAGGGGCAGCAGACATCTCTTGGTAAAGGGAACTGTTGTAGAGGTTTCTTGAAATAGATTCCAGAGAACTGAGAGAACACGAAGACTGCCCTGATTCTGGGTACACGGGATTTTCATTCAGAGAGTTTGGTTTGAATTGAGAGCTCTCAGTTTTGCAGATCAGGCAGCTGTTGTCTTCAAGGCGAAATGGCACACTTGACCTCTCGGAGTCAGGGAGCAGCATCGTGTTCGTCCTGCTGCTTCAGGCAGGTTCCCTCGTCCCTTTCTCCTCTCGGCTGAAGCTAGTGAGTGGATGGGTTAGCAGAGCAGGACTCTCTTAGTGTTATTCTCCATCAATAATATATTTTAATTGTCAGTGCTGTAGATTAGGTGGAAGAATATCTAAATACCAAGTGCTAGTGGTAGCAGATAATGCAGATTGACACCCCAACTAAAAGAAAATTTTAAGGTTTTTAAAAATTGGCTAATTCTTCCAAAGGCAGTGGCTAAAGGAAGACTTCGGGCAGATAGTGGAGGGGAGGAGGTTTGCATGCCACAGGACGGTGAGGCCCTCACTCCCTTCTCTCGGCTCTGCTCAGCCATTGCTCAGTCCCTCTGTGGTTAGATTATTCCTTGCAGATAGCAATCAACTGGAAGGAAGTGTGTGTGTCTAATTTGCATGAGATTATTTAAAACAACAACAAAAAAAGGTCTGCATTAGTCAGGGTGATGGTAAACAACGCAAAGAGAAGCCTTTTATAATGTAGCCTGTGCCTCAGCTTTCAGAGCCAAATATAATTCACTTACAATTGGCAGTTTCCTTTATTATTCCTTTTAACCTTCTGGATTCTGCAAGGTCTCAGTCTAAGATCTGCACTGTGTATCTTGGCAGGGGTAGGTGGGAAAGATGGGACCAGGGCATCCAGATGACTTATGTGTGGGTCCTATGGCAGCATCCTCTCCCTAAAGGCAGAGTCATCTCAGCACCAGGAGCGGTGACAGGGTAGATAACTAGTTATGATTTGGAGAGAGGTGGGTGACCCCCACTCAGTCTCCATGAGTCCCAGGTGAATGACCTGAGTCATGGAATTAGAGTCCTGAAACTGGTTGGTCCTGCTTAAGCTTGGGACACTCCAGAGGAAGAGGACACTCAGGGAGCATAGATGCCCATCAGTGAGGGCCGTTTCAATTTGCTTTGGGGATAGGATACTGGAATGAGATGAGGATGAGGACACTCTACCTTTGTCACTCTGGTATTGTTCAAAAAGCTGTCCAGGTGTCATTTGCAGACAGGACCCAGGGGTTAAGTTCCCATGTTGTTTCAGTATAGTCCCCAAAGAAATTTCATTGGCTCATACCTGTAGATGAGGTGCCTAGTGTGGGCATGGGAGAAGAAAACTGAATCCTTCTCTAAACCTTTTTAAGAAGATTGAAGACTGAAGATGTGACTTCTGAATCTGTCATTTGCTGTTTTATAACTCTGTGATAGAGTGGAAAGTCACCAGGCTGGAGAGAGGGAGCCTTGGGTTGTCGTCAGCATTACCGTTCTCTAGAAACAAGTATGATGTGAGGCATAGTTTTCACCCTCCTAGGACCTCAGTTTTTTTAATCTGTTAAATGAGGACAGTGACTGGTATGATGGTCCGGCTCTGAAATTGTATTATTTGGTGAGATTGTTGAAATGCTTCTTTTTTAGCATTTAGAAGAAAAATGATTCATTTATTGTAACTAAATCAGAATCCTGACTCTCCCAGAGAACTAAGGTTATCAGAGTTCCAGCCAATGTACATTTAGAGCATCAAATGGTAAGATCTCTGGAAAACAAGAGCTTGGACGGAAATGCTGATGCCCTTTAAACTGTGGCCTCACTAGTGGGCTCGGCTGTGATAGTGCAAGGAACATGTTTTATTAGGAAAATAGGCTTCATAAAAGCTCAGGGCCAGAGGGCAGAACAACGGGCAGCGAGTCCTGTCCCTTTAACCAGTTCCAGCTCTCAGGGCCGCAGCACAGCCTGTAACTTACTGTATATTTCCCCAGTGTTAAACATTAGCGTACTTGTTTATATTTGAAAGAGCCAAAAGGGAAAATGAGAATGCAACTGAATGCTCCTTTTGGGAAAATTATCCTCATTTGCAGCCAGCAGCTGACAAGGCACACGAACCACCAGGTTTTTAAAATTCCGTAGTGTACCAGTGACCATCAGCCTGTGCTGACTTCGCAGGTGCTGCTTTCTTCTCTAATGGCTGATTATGAACTGGTTAAAGCAACGTCTTTCCTACCTTTAAAAGGGGTTCCCCCTTCCTACTTAGTAAGATGATTAGCAGTTACCACACAGGCTAGAGCCTGAGACGCACAAACTCAGGGGAAGTGTGTTCTGCGTTGTTGCCTGGCTTGTCTGTCCTGTCCCTTTTCTTCCTGGGAGGTGAAATGCTGGGTAAAGCAGGCCCTTCGGATTAGCAGTTACCACACAGGCTAGAGCCTGAGACGCACAAACTCAGGGGAAGTGTGTTCTGTGTTGTTGCCTGGCTTGTCTGTCCTGTCCCTTTTCTTCCTGGGAGGTGAAATGCTGGGTAAAGCAGGCCCTTCGCAGCAAGCTGGGGAATCAGAGAGGAGGAATATCCCATCTAGCTCCACTCTATTCAACTTCAGCTTTTGTATTTGGAAGGCAGTAAGTGCCAGTGAATGATCCTCTTTAAATCCTGGAAGCTTCTTCATCTGCCCCACCAATCTGTTGAGAGCATGGCATGGGTGGGGGCAACCTAGCAGCACTTCAGACTGCCCTGCCCAGCAAGGTGGCCCTGCTACTAGCTCCAGTGTGTGAAGAGTGGACAGAGGGGCAGAGATTCAGCTTTAGGTGGGGACAGACCTCAACTGGTCAGTGCACAGTGGAGCAAAAGGGCCCAGAGCCATTTAGAATAGTTCAGGCATTCTCCCTTGACTGGTTGTGGTAGGGCATGCAAAGTTTGAGGGATGGCTGCAGTCAGCTCACTCCAGTATGGTGCAGGGCAGAGCTGTGCTTTAAAGCATTAATGTGCACCATCTATTAGCCCCAAGGCGCATAGTATGAGGCACCACGCTTTTGAAGATGCTGATCCTCAGAACCTCCTTGTACTTCATCTACCCCCAGGGGCAAATATACCATGCTGTGGGCCTCTAATGGAGAGCTGCCAACCAGATGTGGAAAAGCTCTCGGCTCTAGTTTAAAAGCTCTGTGTTGCGGCTTGACTGGATATTGGGATTCCTGGAACAGGATGGGCAGGACTGAGCGGTCTTTTGCAGACTAGCAATGACCTCCCACCTGCTTTTCCCACTCTCAGTGACTAGAGCGCTTTTGTACACTCAGTTTCTTCCCGAGCGGGCCCTGTGGGAAAGTTGTTCTCGTACTTGCGTGCCACACTTCTTTGGGTTGTTCAGTGCCCTCATCTTCCTCCCAAGAGTCAGTGTCCCCAGTTGGCCCCAGACCCATTGAGGATATCCCAGCTGTTTGTCCGCTGGAAATGTGGTCTTCGTGGTGTTTTCACTTGCCTTTTTTCCTCCATGGGTAAATCAAATCCTTTCCACATGTTAAAGCCACTGCAGATGGCGCCATGCTGTTTCCTGATGTCCCATGTGCAGTGTGGTTTAGAGTGTCAGGAAGATTTAAAAAAAAAAAGGGAAAAGAACTAGCCAAAGGCGATATAGGCAGCCTATGATAGGGTAGAGTAATAATCATCTGAAAGTTTGGGCCTGGCCTTGTTTTGATCTGTTTTCTTGTTTTATTTTCTTCTTTACATTCTATATCCCATTCATACTAATCACAGTCAGTCCTGATTTTTCTTTTTATTTCTGCATTTGTCATAAAATAAAGCAAATTATTCCCGTCTTTGGAAACGATCTAGACTAATTAGTCGTCTCACCCAATAATTAGTTTTTTGTTTCCCTGTCTGTTTTCATGCATTATTGTTAGTTTTTTCCCCTCTTTTTTTAACACCATTACAGATTAAAATGAGCCACATTTGCAGTTGATGGTATCTGTTTTCGGGGGAAGAATGGAGAATTGCAGTACGGAGCGACTTCAAAAGCAGCAATAAACTCAAGGATAAATTAAGGAAATTGAATGAGCCACATTTGGAAGCAGTGTTGAGGCTAATATTCTGTCGCTTAAGGTTAAATTGCAACTGAGAGAGGTTCCGGAGAATCCAAAATCGGGGAGGCAACTTACTAGGATGCTAGGCGTCCTGTGGCTGTGAGGGTCTTTTCTCAATGTCGATTTTGTTGCAGCTGTGGACATTGGCAGAGGCCCTCACTCACCTGCAATTGTGTCCTCTTCTCCCCAGGGCTGACAGATGAAGAGATTGATGTGGCTTTCCAGCAGTCGGGCACTGCTGTCGACGAGCCATCGTCTTTGGGCCCAGCCACACAGGTGGTTCCTGTCCAGCCCCCTCACCTCACTTCGCAGCCATACAGTAAGTCACCCACTCACACTCCTGTTTAACCTTGACTGGGATTCAGGACTCTATAGCCAAAAAGCAGTGTTTTTTGTCTCACAGACTCAGCAAACTGGAAGAAACTGGGAGTCGTAGGAAGCTCTTGGGTTTTTCCAAAAGAATGTGACACCCCCAAATCCTCTTTTCAACAGACTTTTAAGTGTGTGACAAAAGTTTAAGAAGAGAGAAGGGACCAGAATAAATGAATTTATTGTGTTGTTCCAGGTATTTTGGTTGCATGCAAGAAACTGTCAAACTATTTATTGGTTTTGTTTCCATTTTCTTATACCAGTGCTTTTGAATGTTACTGTTTGGCTAATAACATGAACATCTGATTCACGAGTACATTCTCCTTTGCTCACTGAAATAACTTGTCTCCTTATTTTATTTTTAAAGTTAATATTGGTAGGTTTAGGCCAGCCTTCTGTCCCTTCCTCCTTCTGTCCTGGCTGTAGTGTATAAATTTATGTGGTGGCAGCCTGTTAGAGAACTTCAGATTAAAATGTAAAGGTCCTTTTTGAGCATTGCTTTTGGTTATTATAGGAGATCATGGATCACAAGGGGTTTTTGTTGTTTTTAAATGAAAGCTACTGTAGGAATAAAGGTTCTTCAAGCTGGTAATAAATATATACCTCTAAAATACAACCAGAACCCCTTCAAGTCACTTAGAAAAAGTCTAAAAAGGTTAAAATTGACTCCAAAGCCATGGAAAGTAGCTCAATTTTGTTTATTTAAAATAATAGCATCGGATCTGTTGTCTTTCAAAACACCCTTTCTGTAATTGTCTTCATTTTAATTGTCTATCTCAGAAGTTTTATTTTAAAAAAATGGCTTAAAGCAGCGTTAGATGTCAGATTTTAAATGGCGTCTCTTAAAATGACAGATTCATGTTGGTCCTCTGGCACATGGCCTGACGCTACCTTCTTCCTCTCACTTCACTGAATGTCACTTGCAGCTGGGTTGGCTCAGCACAGCGGGCAGGTGTGAGCCAGCAAAGCCCTCTCTCCTCTGCATTTGCTGAGGGGCCAGGAGTGTGTGTCCCTGGTCTCATCTAGAGGTCTGCTTCGTTTGCTTTCCAGATGAGGCTGTGTGGGTGCGGCCTGGGAGCCTCAGCACTGGCCTCACGCACCCACGGTGGCTTGACCGTGGAGGCCAGAGCAGCAGCGCTTCAGTGGTGAGCCTTGTATTTGGGCCACTGGGTCAGTGCCTGTGACTTGTCAGCTTAGGACTCATTTCTCCTTCCTGGCCAGCTTTCTTTCCAATCCATCATGTTTGCTTTGGGTCCTCCACCTACTTTACATGTTTCTTTTCTTTTTTTTTTTTTCCTTTTGTCTTTTTTACTGACCGGTAACGGGATCACAACCCTCGGTGTCGCGCCCGTACCGGGGACCGGCAACGGGACCGCAACCCTCGGTGCTGCGCCCGCTCCGCGCTCAGCCAGTGAGCAGGAACCGGTCTCCACATGGGATCTGAACCCTCGGCGGGAGTGCTGCCACGCTCCCAAGCGGCGCACTATCCAGTGCGCCACCGGGCCAGCCCTACATGTTTCTTTTTAACCAAAGGTTAAGTCCCCATACTTTTTCTTTAGTTGTGTCCCTGGGCCCAGTCATTTAATGGGATTTGTTGAGGATAGGCAGTGGCAGCTGGGGTGTAGGATTTTCTAAGATGAACATCTGTTCTATTCCAGCTGTTACCTCCCATCGCTTAATACCAAACAGGTCTCTCGGCTACTGGGAAACTTCTTGCTCAGAACAAATCGTTAGGGTTGGTCACGGAGTCATATGTGTGTCTACTTTCTGTAGTCACAAAGGGTTGAACTGTTAGTCTTTCTGAAAGAAGCAAAAGAATGGGGCGGGCAGAGGGCAATTCAGTCATTTAAACCATTCTCACTGAGAAAAAGCATAACACGTTTAGGTCTTCAGGTAGGAGAATTTTTAAGAGTCTCCCAGTGCTAAAAATAAAATTCATCTTCTTAGAGACAGACTTCTTCCCGCCTTGACACTAGTATAAAAACAGTGGTAATGATAATTTTAAATACCTGAAGTTTTTAGTTGTCACCATGGAGCTTCATTCTTCTTGTACCGTTACATTACTCCTTTCAGCTCCGGGGGTGACTGTACCTCTTCACTTCTGTACTTTTGCCAAGAGGTGTCAAAACTGCTCCAAAAAAAAAAAAAAAAAAAAAAAAAAAAAAAAGGCTTGATTTTGATTAATATAGAGAAACAAGACTTTGCCTGACTGATAATAAAACTGATAAATGACATTTGAATTACTTGTAGCGGTAATTTATTACATAAAATATCTTTTATTTGACATGCGATTAGTTGCTGGAAGCATCACTCAATCTGACTAGTTTAAACATGCTCTAAAATGAACCCCAGTAAAAACCAGGGCTGTCTGCTGCTGGCGTTATGAAATATACTAATCCTGGAGTGAGGAAAAAATCTGACTTTAAATATTTAAATGATTAATTGGGTTTATATATTTTTTTACCTTTCTAACCCCCTTAATTATAAGCAAACTCAGGGGAGTTTCTGAACTAGGTGTGTAATCTGCATGCTTATCACTGAGGCATTGTCTGCGTCCGGGAGGGATTTATGGCCTCTGTTAGTGTGTGTTTCTGCTGATATTACATCTAGATCCCTGGCAGCCCTTTCCTTACCATTTCTTGGCTTTTTCAGGACATTCCACCTCTGAGCCCAAGGCTAGAAAATAGGATTCCCTGGTCCCAGCCCCAAATGCTCATGTCTCAGGGTAGGGTAGCATTTCTGAGGCTACCCCAGGGAACACAGTGTCCCAGATTTTCACCTCTGGACCTGCTGCCTGCTTGGTGACAGACGTGCTGCTGGGTGCCTCTTTTGATATCTCTGCTGTTCTTCGGTGAATGTGGTTGACCTTGAGATGTTAGTAACACCGGTGCCAGCAAAGACATCATGGAGACCTACCAGAATCGTACCAGTTCCATTCCTCAGTGTTTACCAAGCACCTACTGTATGCTCAGTACTGTATCATGTGAGAGAATCAAAACATGATCTTTAATAATCTTACAGGCTCTTTGGGAAAGATAAGATAAACTTAAGAAAAGGATAATAATATAGGACATTGTGATTTAATGCCAAAATTAATTATACAGAAAAGAAATTCCACAAGAATACAGAAAAGAGAAAAATTAATGTGGGCTAGAAAAGTCAGGGGAGGCTTTGTGAAGGTGGTAGGAGGTTGACACCAAGGGGAAGCTTGGTGTCACCTGGTGTGAGAATAAACCAGTGTTCTCAGGGCTTAAAAGAAAGTCAGGTAGAGTTCAGGAAAAGTCAGGCTGTGATTCAAGAGAGATTTGACAGTCTCTGTTTCTCATTTTGGTTTCTTTTTGTTTGGCTTTGAGTCAGGACTCATCATGAGCGTATAGTCATGCACCGCATAACAACATTTCAGTAGACAGCAGGCTGCATCATACAACAGTGGTCCTATAAGATTATAATGGAGCTGAAAAATTCCTAGTGCCTAGTGACACCTTAGCTATTGTAACATTGTAGTGCAATGCATCACGCAGAAAGGAGCAGCAGGCTGTACCATATAGCCTAGGTGTGCAGTAGGCAGCACTGTCTAGGTTTGTGTAAGTGCACTGTATGACGTTCGCACAATGACACGTTACCTGGATTGTATCCCTGTCCTTAAGCGACGCATGACTGTATATGTGTAGGCCTAGCACAGTCCTGAACGTGGAGCCCTGATAAATGCTGGATTGACTGATTCGTGCTGAGATGATCAGAGAGACAAGAAGCAAAGTGGCTTTGAGATATTAGCAGGGCCAGTGTATTTTTTTAGGCTTAAATATGTTCCCTCACTGTCTTTGATAAACAATTTAGGCCCCTTCAAAGACTGACCTATAGCTTCAGTTGCCTCTTAAAATAGGATGTAAATGTCTAAGGCTGGTGAGAGGCTCGAACCATTTGATTAGGAATCTTGAGAGTGAGTGTTTTCTCAGTTTGCTTCTTTTGTAGCCCTATTTAAGTAACATATACTCATCCCTGACTATCTAAATCCACAGAGCAAGTGTTTATTATTGAGTGCCTACTGTGTGCCAGGTGCTGTGCTAGACCCTGGGATGAAAAGATGAACAAGGCCCAGCCATGCTCTCCAGCCTCCCCATCTAGTAGGGAAGGCAGTTGAGCACACACAGCAGTGACTGTGAGGTGGCCCCAGGGAGGAGGGTGGCACACAAGGGGCAGAGGGAAGCTCCAGAGAGCAGATGTTAACTGGATCTGGGGGGTGATTGGTTCAGTGATCAGACAGGATGGACAAGAGCATTTCAGGCTAACTGTGATGTGCTTAAGAAAATCTGGGTCGTCGAGTGGCTGGAGCAGGGATCGGGAGTGTCAGAGAGAAGGCTGGAGAGGGAGGCAGCAGCCAGAACACTGCCTGGTAGAGGACAAGCAAAAGCACCGAACATACAAAAATGTTTTACTTTGCCATGCATCGTCTATTTTTGAGGCCATATTACCTATTTGACCATGTTACTCTTAGACTTATATTAAAATTATTTGTATCATCTGAGCAGATGTCGCACAGGGAATTAGGGAAGACATCCTGAGGGTGCGTTGGCCTGGACTGTTGTCCCGATGCTCTGCCTGTGCTGCCTTCCCCATCGTCTTAGTTGGCCAGCTCATCGCTGTTCTTCAGGGTTGAGACCTGCTGTCGACTACTGGAGGGAATCTTTCCAGTGCTTCTGTTCTGACTAGAATGGAGATTCCCCTTGGCCCTCTTAATCCCCCTACTCCTTGCCACAGTTCATTTAAATGTTTATTTCAGTGTCTTCTCTATTAAACTTTGAGTTGCTTGGGGTTTTTTAATCTAATGGCCTGAGGCTCTGATTTAGCAGGTGTTCTAGAAATGCTTGTTGAATGGATAAAATGGTGGTGGAAATGTGCTTGAGGACAGAAAGGCATCTTAATAGCGTCAGCTTAGGCAAGCTGCACTGGTAGCCAGTGAGGCCTCTCACGTGCCTGGCCCTTCATGCTGTCCTGGGCTGGCTTCAGGAGAAGTAGGGGACAGGTCTGGCCTTCAGGAGGCCACTGTTTAGCGCAGAGGGGAACCTAGTGCTTGGGGAAAGACAGAGAAGACTAACCCATGCCGTCTTGTATGGTGAGAATGTTGCGAGTGTTCAGCATTTAGGAACAAAGGAAAGTCCCAGGATGCTAGTCTTAGGCAAGGCTTTCTGGAGGGGGCAGGACTTGAACTTGCTTTAAGGGTATGTGAGCCATGGCTGGACCGGAAGCAGAAAGAAGGGCAGTCATCAGTGTGGGGAGGGACCAACAAAGGCCGGGATCACTGTGGCCTGTGTGTGGGAGATGGTGGCGACCACACGAAAGTGCCTGCTGGCAACCTCTGTGTCCCATGGAGAAGCAAAGCAGGAAATCTCCCGTCTGTTTTCCTCTCTGGCTTCCATTCCTCTCTCTGCCAGTTTAGCATACAAATCTCACTTTTTGCTGCATAAAGTTACTGGTTTGTATGTGAAGAAAACATTTCCTTAGTTTGGAGGAAATTGTAGTTTTTCTTCTTTGCTCCATGTTACTGCTTTAGGTTAGCAGCTTTTCAAGGACCAGCACCCTGTCCGTTTTGTTTGCTTTGTGTTAGCCTGGTGTGGCGCTGCCTGGTGTGCCATGTGGGGGCTGAATAGATGCCATTTGTGGGTGCTGAAGAGGGCAAGTATTACAGGAAAGAACTGAACGGTTAGCAGCTTTTCAAGGACCAGCACCCTGTCCGTTTTGTTTGCTTTGTGTTAGCCTGGTGTGGTGCTGCCTGGTGTGCCATGTGGGGGCTGAATAGATGCCATTTGTGGGTGCTGAAGAGGGCAAGTATTACAGGAAAGAACTGAACGGCGCAGTGCTTTCCTTCGGTTTCTTAGACCTTTAAGAGTCTTTGGTGTTGATTGTAGTTAGGATTATGGCTGTGCTGATAATGTGTTAGTTTTGTAAAACTCTGGTACAAATAACAGAAAAAACAAAATAAATGTGGCTTAAAGAAAATAGAAGAATTTTTCTCCTTTATGTAAACGTAACAGAGGCCGAGGCTGCCGTGCAGGCTCTCTGGTCTTCGGGGACCCAGCTCTACCTCATTGCTTTGCACCCCTGACACCTGGCCAGCATCCGTCTGTGGTCCAGTGACTGCTACAGGTCCAACAGTCCCATCTGCTGTCCAACCAGTGAGAATGGGGAGAAGGAAGGAAAGGACAGGCCACCTTCTAAGGACACCTCCTGGAAATTGCCCACATCACTTCTGCTTTCTCCATCGCATGGCCAACCCTATCTGCAAGGGAGGCTGAGGAATGCAGTCCTTATTCTGGCGGGGCATGTTCTCAGCTTATCACATCCCTGTAGAAAGTTTGAATTAGAATAAGCACTAAGTTCAAGATGATGGTTACCTCTGGGCTGGGGAAGAAACATGGCTAGCTTTGGTGGTGGTTGGGAAGTTTTAGCTGGTAGGATTGCTGATTTTATTATCGTTCTTGGTAGCTTATATAAATGTTATATTCTTTTTGGATGTATCAAATATTACAGGGTACAATTTTAAAAGTTGCATTAGAATTCTCAGGTCTTGCTTCTTCCCTTGGTCTCAGCTGCTAACTGAACAGAAGGAGAACTTAGAACCCACACTGCTGGGTGCTGGGTGCAATCACTGCTGACTTCCTTTAGCTCTTTTCAAAAAAATTCTGAGTAGACCTTAATTTTTTTTAAAAATCAGCTTTATTGAGGTCTAATTTACATAAAATAAAATGCATCCATTTTAACTGTACAATTTGAGTTTTGACACGTGTACACTCCCATGTAGCCATCACAGCATTGTAGAACATTTCCAGTACCCCCAAAAGTTCCCTTGTGTCCCATTTCTAGTCAGTCCACCCCCCATCCTGACTCTGGGGCAATGACTGATCTGTTTCTATCACTACCTGTTAGATTTCTCTTTCCTATAGTTTTATATAAATGGATTAATACAGTATGTACTCTTTTGTGTCTGGTTTCTTTAGCTCAGCATAATGTTGTTGAGATCCGTCCAAGTTGCTGTGCATATCAGAAGGTCCTTCCTTTTTATTACTGAGTGGTTTTTCGTTGTATGGATGCAGCATGGTTTGTTTATGCATTCACCAGTTGATGGACTTTGGGTCGTTTCCAGTTTTGAGCTATTACAAGTAAAACTGTTGTGAACATTCATGTACAAGTCTTTGTATGTTTTTATTTCTCTTGGGTGAATGCCTAGGAGTAGAATTGCTGGTTTATATGTTAAGTGTATGTTAACTTTATGAGAAACTGCTGAACTGTTTTCCCAAGTGGTCGTCCCACTTTACCTCCCCGCCAGCAGTGTTTGTGAGCTCTCGTTGCTCCATAGCCTCACCAGCAGTTGGTATTCTCAGCCTTTTTAGTTTTAACAACTTTAAAGTGTATGTAGTGGTGTCATAGTGGTTTGGGTTTACGTTTCTGTGATGGCTAATCAGGTTGAGTATCTTTTTATGTGCTTATTGTCCATTTGCATGTCTTTTTGTGAAGCATCTGTTCCAATGTTTTGCCGACTATTAATTATCATCGTGTTATTGAGTTGGAAGTGTTCTTAATTACTCTGGATTCAAGTCCTTGGTCAGATATATGTATTATGAGTTTTTCCTCCCAGTCTGTGGATTGCCTGTTTGTTTTCTTAACAGTGTCTTTTGAAAAGCAAAGGATTTTAATTTTGATGACATTCATTTATTTTTTTCTTTTTCAATTCATGGTTTCTGTGTTTTCAGAAGCCTTTGCTTATTCCAAGGTTGGAAAGACTTTCTCCTATGTTTTCTTCTAGAAAGAAGATTCATAGTGTGAGGTGTTAGGTTTAGGCTTGTGATCCATTCATAATTTTTGTGTATGGTGTGAGGTGACAGTCAACGTTCATTTTTCTCTGGATATCTAGTTGTGCCAGCACCTTAGGTTCAAAAAATGTTTCGTCCCCATTGAGTTACTTGTCTCTCTTTACAAAAAAATCAATTGACTATCTTTCTAGACTCTTCTTTTTAAAAAATTGGGTTATTTTTTTAGAACGAAGTTATTGAAGTATATTTTACATATCACAAAACTCATCCATCGCAAGTGTACAATTTTTTTTTTTTTTTTTGTGACCGGCAACGGATCGCAACCCTCAGTGTTGCACCCATACCGGACCGGGACCGGCAATGGGATCGCAACCCTCGGTGTCGCTCCCGCACCTCGCTCAGCCAGTGAGCGGCCGGTCTGTATGTGGGATCCGAACCCTTGGGGGGAGCGCCGCCGCACTCCCAAGCGGCGCACTGTAGCAGTGCGCCACCGGGCCGGCCCACAGCAAGTGTACAATTTAATGATTTTTTTTTTCACTTTATTGAATGGTGCAACCATCACCATAAATCGGCTTTAGAGCACTTTTGTCCCCCCAGTAAGATCCTTGGGCCCATTTACTATTAATTCCTGTGCCTCCTCTGGCCAGGCAACCATTAATCTACTTACCAACTATAAATCTACTTTTCTGGACATTTAAGGTAAATAAAATCATAGAAAATGTGATCTCTTGTGCCTGGCTTTTTTCCACTTAATATTTTTGAGACTCATTCATGATGTAGCATGTATCAGTACTTCATTCCTTTTTGCTGCTGAGTAGTACTCCACAGTATGGATGTACCTCATCTTGGTCGTCAGTGCACCGGCTGATGGACATTTAGATTGCCTTCACTTTTAGCTAACGTGAGTAATGCTGCTAAGAACCTTTGCGTGCAAGTCTTGTGTGGACATACGTTTTCATTCTCACGTAGATATCTAGGAGTGGAATTTCTGGGTATGGTAGTTTTATGTTTCAGGATCTTTCTTAACTCTTCTTTCTAATCAGCGTTCTTGAAATATAATTTACATACAATAAGGTTCATCAATTTTAAGTGTACAATTTGATGAGTTGTAGCTCATTTAACTCATGTAACCAACACTACAATCATTATATAGAAAATTTCCATAACCCCCAAAAGTTTCTTTGTGCCCCTTATATAGTCCTCTCCCCCGGCCTCTGGTTTCTGTTAACTACCAGTCTACGCTCTGTCACTGTAGTTCTGCCTTTTAAAAAATTTCATATAATGGAATCATGTAGCACGTAGTCTTTTGTGTCTGGTTTCTTTACCTTAACATAATGCTTTTGCGATTGATCCATGTTGATCCACGTATGTGTGTGTGTGTATATATCTCACAACTATTTTTATATGTATATATAGCAACTGTTTATATATGTAACATATGTAAATATATAAAAATATATATAAACTCAGCAATAAAAGGAATGAAATCTATGTTATATATATTCCTTTTTTTTTTTTTGTCTTTTTTCCGTGTCCGGCAACGGATCGCAACCCTCAGTGTTGCCCCCGTACCGGACCGGGGACCGGCAACGGGATCGCAAGCCTCGGTGTTGCTCCCGCGCCTCGCTCAGCCAGTGAGCGGGAGCCGGTCTGTATGTGGGATCCGAACCCTCGGACGGGAGCGCCGCCGCGCTTCCCAAGCGGCGCACTATCCAGTGCGCCACCGGGCCGGCCCCTATATATTCCTTTTTTTTTTTTTTTCTTTTTTCCCTGTCCGGCAACGGATCGCACCCCTCAGTGTTGCCCCCGTACCGGACCGGGGACCGGCAACGGGATCGCAAGCCTCGGTGTTGCTCCCGCGCCTCGCTCAGCCAGTGAGCGGGAGCCGGTCTGTATGTGGGATCCGAACCCTCGGACGGGAGCGCCGCCGCGCTTCCCAAGCGGCGCACTATCCAGTGCGCCACCGGGCCGGCCCCTATATATTCCTTTTTGATGCTGAGTTATATCGGAGGGGTCAGCAGTCTCTTTCTTCAAGGTCTGTGTAGTAAATGTCGTAGACTTTGTGAGCCATGTACGTCTGTTGCATACCCTCCTCCTCCACTTTCTCCGTCTTTCTCTTCCTCTTTTTTGTCTCCCATTCTCCCCACTACAGTCCTTTAAACACACAATAAAGATTCTTAGCTCATGGCTGTATAAAAGCAGGCTGTGGTAGGAGCTGGCCATAGCTTGCAAACCGCTGTTGCTTCATGGATTGGTGTAGCGCAGTTTGTCCGTCCGTCGGTCACCGGTGGTCATGTAGGTTGTTTCCAGACTCCTGTGAGTAAAGCTCTGTGGACATTTGTGTGATGTGTCTTCGTGTGTGCATGTGCTTTCATTTCCCTTGGGTAAATACCTAGGAGGGGATCGCTTAGTCATGTGTCAGGTGTATGTTTAACTTTATAAGAAACTGTGAAACAATTTTGAAAATGGTTGTACCATTTTGCATTACCATCTTCAGCGTGTGAGAATTTCAGTTGCTCCACATCCTTGTCAGCATTTGTTATTCTCAGTTTTTTAAGTTTAGCCATTCTAATGTGATGTGATAGAACTTTGTTGTACTTTTAATTTGCATTTTCTTAGTGACTAATGGTGCCATGCATATTTTCATGTGCTCATTGGCCATTCATATAGCTTTTATGAAGAGTCTCTTCCCATCTTTTGCCCATTTTAAAAACCACCTTGTTTTTCTTTTAATTATTGAGTTGTTAGAGCTCTTTATACATTCTAGTTACAAATCCTTTGTCAGATACATGTTTGGCTAATATTTTCTCCCATCCTGTGGCTTGCCCTTCCATTTTCTTGACAGTGCCTTTGAAAAGTAGAAGTTGTAAATTTTGATAATGTCCATTTTATCAATTTTTTTCCTTTTGTAGTTCATGCTTTTTGTATCTTAAGATGTCTTTGCCTACCTTAAGTTTGCAAAAATTTTCTTCTATGTTTTCTGTTTTCTTATAGAAGCTTCATAGTTTTTGCTTTTCTGTGTGATCCATTTTGAGTTAGTTTTTGTATGTGGTGTAAGGTGAGGGTCAAGTTTCATTTTTTTCCTATGGATATTCAGTTATATTTCTGGCACCATGGTTGCAAAGATTATCCTTTCCCCATAGAATTATCTTGGCCTCTTTTTCAAAAATCAGTTGACCATACAAGCATGGGTCCATTTCTGAACTCTTCTGAATTTTTAACAGCTTAATTAGAGCTCATATTTTTTAATCTATGGAGAATGGATGTCGATATGTTTCTCAGTATCCTTCCTGCCTGAAGATGACACTGCTGATAGTATTGCAGCCCAGGAGAAGTAGAAAATATTGTCTTTTGCAGCATGCAAATGTGAAGACAGGCTCTGGATTTTCAGATATGATATCCATTGGACTACTGTGTGGCCTTTTGCAGTCCAGGCTGCCCAGGTGCTGCTGTTCAGAGCAAAGCTTTTCTGCTTCTGGTTGCTGCTCTTGAGGTTGGTTTGTCTTTCTGACCACTGCCAACCAGCCACAGCCGTGTGCTTCAGTGCATCCCTCATGCTGTGGCCAGCCCTTCTCAGCTGTTCTCAGCCCTTCTGGTTTGTCTTTATAATCTGGACATTTGGGAGCCTGTAGTACCTGTAGCTGGTCACCAATCTCTGTGCATTTAGCCCAGCAGCCCTGTGCTTTAGGGAGTGCTGATTTGGTGGACTGGCTTTATTCCAGGAGTGAGCCTGTCTTATCACTTCATTTTAAGGTGGCTTGTAACTGAAGCTGGTGGGCTGATTTGAGAATGGATGCACTGCTGTGTGGAGTCATGGCTCCCAACTTAATGAGTATGGAGGGGACCACAACTGGCTTGCCCCTGCTTCAGCTGTCAACCTCCCCAAGGACGTGATGGTTTTTCTGCCTTTTGTCAGTGAGCTCATCACTGGAGTGCATATGTTGTTTCAGCAGGATGATTTTGTGACAGCTTCCAGCTCTGGACTGCTGATGAACCTTTACTACATTGTAGATTTCCCTGGTGTAGATGAGTCTGTGACTTAGTGGTTTCAAGTTCAGCGTCACTCTGTTATGTGCATAGCTCCAAGTCCCATGCATGTATTCTTACTTGATGATGTTCATTCTCACCTATTAGGTGAGAATTTCTTGGTTGATGCAGATACACTTAAAGAAATTGAGTAATGTTGGTTTTCTTGGTGTTTAATGAATAGTTAAGGGGCCATGGGGACATGGCTCTCTTGCCTTTGACATGGCTGCTGCCCACCATGGATTCATCTGAATGACGAGCCTTTGGTCAGATAGACCTCCGTGGAGACTGTCGGAGCTCAAGCTAATTACAGAGTCTTTGGAAGGTCAAAGAGAGGGTTGAGTTTTGAAGAGCCCTACACACTTCTCCTTACGTCAGTTTGTCCTCTGACCTTCTTGCAACCCATGGCGTAAGGGCAGACCAGAGATGCTCAGTTGTGTAGGATGATAATTGCTGCCACAGTGACTGTTTCTTTGTCCCTCGTGAAGCTACCAGGGATGTGGCCTTGGTAAGGAGCCCTGCCATTCAGCCAGTCAGCTAGGTGTGCCTGGTGGGAAGGGGCCGTAGACAGTTTGAATCTGAGTGAGGGTAAAAATGTCATTGTTCCTTGGTTCTTCAGGTCTGCCACCTTCAGTCCAGTGGGCTATTCCTTATAGAAGAGAAAGACATCTAGGGAGCCATCTGAGTAGGGGTGTGACACCAGGGTCTCTGACCCCAGGCTTCTTGTCAGCCTGCCCCTGTCTACCTGGTCTGCAGGGCAGGTAGCATCTGCTGCCAGACTGGAGGCTCTGGAGCTCTTAAAAAGCCCACTCATTCCATTCTCTTTACTTCCCAGCTGCAGCAGAGGAGTGGCTGGACCCATCTTCTGCCCTTGTCTTCATAATCTGGTTATGGAGGAGCATGGTGACGAGGAGGCTGCCACTCCAAGACATCCTGTGCTCAGTTCCCTCATGGGGTCTGCTCCGGACTTGGAAATAATTTGCCCCAGAGTGGGCAGGGGGCAGGAATCCAGGTGGTCATGGCTGGGGGTTTGAGCCAGTTTGGGATCATGCCAAGAGCTTTTGCAGTAGCCCTGGTCTGTCACCCTCTGAAAGCCATGCAGGGGATAAGAGTTATCTCCATCTTAGTTTTTCTCTTTTTTCATTTAGCCACAAGACAGAATTGTATCACACATCTCCAAAACGAGTAAAATGGCATTTCAGCTTCTTGTCTTTATAGACTCTCTGAACTTTAGGAAAGATCATTCTGGTCCCTTTTCATTAATAATGAAAACCAGGGGGCAATAAAATGTTCTTAACGTGAGCATGGCAGGAATGGAGGAGCAGCGAGGGGCAAAGGGTGAGGCTGGCAGGGAACCACAGGTGTTTCTCGGGGTTCGAGGAGCTCAGAGCTCCGGAATAGTGGGGGCAACTGGAGGAGGGACCTAGATCTTGGAGTCCTGAGCTGCCAGCGTCACTTAGCCTTGGCAGCTCAGAGTACTCAAAAGAGAAGGCTGTGCTTCTGAAGGCGATATGTTTGCAGGAAAGCAGAAGAATCCAGCAAACTTTGGGTTCTGGTCAAGTTTTTAGTCTGGTTACAGCTGCTTTCCTGTAAGATGTTTAGTGGGTATTTCAGTGGTACATGTGATATTCTGGATGTAGGCCCCATTTTGAAGATGTTCTCTCTGAGGATCTTGGCTGCACAGATACACATTCTGGGTGTGGATTAAAGCCCTGAGCAGTGACTCTTTTGAAGAATGGCAAGATTACTCTACCTTCATGTTTTCCTCCTAAAAATGAACTTGCACTAGACGTTGGATTTTGCATCTGGCATGCAGAGCAAGGCTGGCTAGAAGAAAAAGGGGAGACAAAGAGAAGTCTGACTGGGACTCAGACCAGGTCCTTGGGGTCAAGGTGAAAGGTCCATCTACCACAGTGGTCTCAGAGCTGCCTGTTGATGAGAGGTGATTCGCATCTGATAGGGATGCCTGCTGCGAGGCCAAGCGTCGCTGTCTCCTTCCCCAGACTGTTTCTTAGACATTAACACTGAGTGTCACTGCACAGCCCAGGAAGGGAGTGGGGACGTCCTTGCTAACCACAACACAAACCCAGAACCCATAAAAGAATAGACTGGTAAATTTATATAAACATGAAAATGTCTGCATGCCACCAAACACCATGCGCAGAGTCAAAAGACAAACTGGAGAAGATACTTAGGATTTGAATCACAGACAAAGGGCTAATAGCCCTGCTATATGAAAAGTCCTTCTAAAGTGATAAGGAAAAAGAAATCAAGTAGAAAAGTGAAGAACATACAGTACACCGAGAAGGAAGTGCTGATGAGAAGATGCTCACTCCTTACTCAGAATAAGATCAGTGCAAACTAAACTGCAGGGAAGTACTGTTTCTCCACGGCAATACTGGCAGGAGTCTGCATGCTTGATGGACACGTTATGGTGGTTGTGGGGAAGCAGGCACCGAGGGTGTCGCTGCTGGGGCGAGTTGGTGGACCCCCACGGAGGCCGTTGGGCAGCATCTCTCCAAACTGCAAGCGCGCATGCCTTTGACCCGCCTCCTGGGAGTTCTGCATTTACAGATGCGCTGTGCCTGTGGAGAGGAGACGCATGTGCACGGTTGCTGGTGGCAGCATGTGTGAAGTACAAGATTGAAAATGAGCTAAATGTCCATCAGGAGGGAATAGGTTAAATGGAATATTATGCAGCTGTAGGAAAAGAGAAGATTGAGAAAGAGGGCAAAGAAAAGGAAAATAAGATGTGTCTGCAGTGTCCTATACTTGCCTGTGCGTACAAATTCTCTGGAGGGATAAACAGGAAGCTGTTGACTGTGACTGGTGGGGGAGGAAGCCTTTTTGCAGTAGACCGACTTAAGCTATTTGATGTTGAAACCAGATGCGTGTATTACCTATTCAAAAAATGTAGAGCAAGGGCTGGCCCGGTGGCGCACTGGATAGTGTGCCGCTTGGGAAGCGCGGCGGCGCTCCCGCCCGAGGGTTCGGATCCCACATACAGACCGGTTCCCGCTCACTGGCTGAGCGAGGCGCGGGAGCGACACCGAGGGTTGCGATCCCGTTGCCGGTCCCCGGTCCGGTGCGGGGGCAACACTGAGGGTTGCGATCCGTTGCCGGACACGGAAAAAGACAAAAGACAAAAAAAAAAAAAAAAAAAAAATATAGAGCAAAAAGTGGAAGTTGAGGGCTGAGGGATTACAGTTTTGTGACCCAGACTCCAGGGCTGGCCACACTGGGGAGTCTCAAGTGGAATCTATGGTCTGGGAGGGAGGGGGGGCGTGGTGGTCAAGGAGAGACCCTCCAGGCCCCTCTATCCGTGTCCCCTCTGCTTTCTGAGTGCCCCTTCAGCAGCCCACGGAGGAGGGAGTGTCTCCCTTGTCCACGTGGGTTTTCCCCTTTGTCCCCTATCCCTCAGCCTGCCTCTGAGATTAAAGAATGATCCCTGGATCCCTGTCCTTTTGTCATGAAAACCAGGAGGTGAGAAGTACCTCCAAGAGCTTGAAGGCACGGGTGAGATCACGGTGAAGGTGGGAACGGCTGGGTGTTGCCGAAGAAGTGAGTCCTTCAGCTTTGCTCAGCCGAACTGGGACGCTCCTTCCAGGAGCTTCAGGAACTCTGTTGCTCCCCCTTCTCCACCCTTCTCTGTCCCAGCTTCCCCTCCAGCCCCAGCTGCTGCTCACAGCAGGCATGCGCCTCCTGGATACTTCCCACTGGTGCTGCCTTCCCATTCCACAGCTGGTCTATGGCCCACATCTCCGCTGTTCTGGGAACAGTGGCCCAGGCACCTTGGGATGGCAGATCCCTTGAGGGGAGGCAGAGCGTCCCTAGGTGGCTGGGGATGGCAGCCCCGGAGGGGCGTTCAAAATGGAGATAGTGCTTTCCTTCCTGTGTGCCCCGCTGGATCAGATGGCATCGTGGGCATGAAAGCACTTTGTGAACTATACACGGGAGAGTGGGAAGGAGGAAACCCTCTCTTTCTGTGCAACTAGAACTCCATTCAGGGGCTGGGGGGACTTTGGTATGTGCTGTTCTAAAGAGATCTGGGCCCGGAGCCTGCTCCTGGGTGAGGCTGGGCTGTCCACTTCAGTTCCTCGGCAGCAGCAGCAGCACGTTGTTCTCCTGCGACAGCTTGTGACTCCTTGTTCCTTGTCCTAGTCCCAGTCCCTCTTCACCATTGTGGACCCTTGCAGTAGCCTCCTCCCCAGCCCTCGTTCCTCCGCAGCCCCCCACTTCTAACCCTTGGGCCTGCCTGCTGCTGTTCTGCTGACGTGGAAGTTGGACCGTGGCACCCCTTACCCAGAGCCTTCAGTGACTCCCCACTCTTGCGATGTAATGTGAAGGTTGTTTGGCCACACTGTCCACCTGGCCCTACCTTTCCCACCTCTTTCCTACCCTGTCCTGTCCTCCACTGCTCCACAGGCTTACTTGACCCTTCTCTGCTCTCCTGAGCACTGTATTCCTGTGAATCTCCTGGCCGGAGCAGCCCTCCTTTCTTGGTAGGGCCCAGGGTGCTCACCTGGTGCACACAGACCACCTTCTGTCCTGGGTGCTTGCTCCTCCCCGCCCCCAGGACTGTGGGTCCTGGCCTTGGCTGCCTCCAAGGCCCTGCTGACCCCTGACCACCCCCACTCCCACACCCCTGTCATACCCCTGTTTGACAAGCATTATCACTCTCCGAAGTTGCCTTGCTCAGTCATTTGCAGACTGTCTTCTCTGCACCGGCTGAACATGAGAGCAGAGCAGGGAGGTCTACTTCAGCACTGTGCCAGCCCCAGTTCTGTAGCAGGCCCAAGTTGATCCCAACTGTAGCAGGGCAGGGGTGTTCATGCACACCTGTGCATGCTCATGCCGTCCTCTCTAGATCCTTTGTTCCCGAGGGCAGAGACTATGCTGTGGGTCTCCAGATCCCCTCGCCCCCACTCTGCGGACTCCATTCACTAGTGGACCCCTCCATGCAGCAGTGCACAGTTGTCATCAGGGACTGGCTCTCCCTTATGTCCTAGGGAGGTGGATGTTTCCAAGGGCCTGGGGAGCAGAGGGCCTGGAACTGAGCCAGTGCTCATGACGGTCACGTATGTCTTCCTGCTGTTTGTGTCCCACCTGCCAATGTTTGGGCTGAGGTGACAGTGCCACTGAGGCACACATGCTGGACCCTCCCAGGGAAGGGCACTGCGTGCCTCTCATAACTCTTCTTTCCTGCGCCAGGCCCTGCAGGTTCCCGATGGCGAGACTATGGCGCCTTGGCTGTCATCATGGCAGGAATTGCATTTGGCTTTCACCAGCTCTACAAGGTGAGTCACCCTTCCAGCAGCTGCTCGGCTGTGCCCTTGTACCCTTGGTGCTCAGCCCCCTTCTGGTCCTGGTTTACCTGTGCAGGGTTGCTGCCCGGGGAGCCCGTGGCCATGTGCGGGGCCATGGTGGGCATAGCAAGTGCTGAGGGACGCGGAGCGGGAGGGAGACTCCGGAGTCAGGTCCCCGCCCGGCTGGGGGAGCCTGGCACCTTCAGGCCCACCTCCTCTCAATCATGAGGTGTGTGCATTGACAGTCCATGTTGGACGCTTCAAACAGTGCCCAGCACACAGTAAGTGGCGTGTCAATTTTGGAGAGAAAGGGTAACGCTAAGAGCATGGACACCAAGCCCAGCTGCCCGTGTTGAACCCTGGCTCTGCCACTTAGTCGCTGTGTGACCACAGGCTGAGTTCTCCTGTGAACAGGGAGCACAGACCCATGTCATGAGGCTGTTGTGAGGGTCAGAGGTGGCAGTGCTCCTTTGCACAGTGCTCAGAACCATGCCCGACACATGGGAAGTGCTTCGAAGGCTGTTGTTCTATCCTGGTCCGTATTTAAAACCAGCTGTAAGAACCTCAGTGTAATCTTGTTTGTGGGATGTATTTTGTCTCCTATATATTGTGTTGGCATCTTTATAAATCTAGAATTTTCCCAGCCTTCATAGAGTCCACTGCTTACAGCAGAACTGCAGGCATGAAGTGACATTTACTTACTTGATACCAGTGGAAAGCTCCAACTTTGATTTGAAGAAAACGAGTCTTTTCTAGAAGATGTAGAGCCAGGGTAGGTCCCCAGATCCCAGATCTGCTGATCCTGGAGAGAAACCCCTTTCTCTTCTGAGGCTGCAGCTTCTCCACCCCTTATGTGGTGATTTTTTTTTTTTTTAAAGGACCTGAAGAATACTCAGACTTGTAGGTGTAAGTTTTAGCATGTGAAATGTGTTTAAACATTGTACTGTGGGATTCTTAATTTTTGACTTAGTACAGAACCTAATAACAGAGTTAGAGCAGAATATATTTTTTTCAGTCTAACATCTGTCCTGGAGTTGGAAATCTCCATGTCAGAAATCCAGAAGCAAAATGTTCTGGGGCCTGGGCTGTCTCCCTCCGAACCGATGCCTCCCCTTACTACATGTGTGGACAGCCTCTTTCAAATCCCTAACTGCGTGCGAGCGCCAGGAAGAATAAGACACCAACACAGAACTCTCAAGTGGATGCCTCGGCCCTGCTGAGCGGAACCGAGCTGTCACACGGCCACCCGTGGACGGCCTGGGACCCGACAGAAGCGGGGAGCATAGCTCCTCTGGTGTGGGCCCCAACACAGAGTTGTCATCAGTTGTTTCCACAAAGTTCTGAGCCTGCTGAGCCTGCTTTAGAGAAGAGAGGTTGAAGTGTCAGTCATAATGGTGACCAGAGAATTTCTAAAACATCTGCCAATAGTTGCTTTAAATTAAAAAAAAAAAAGGAGCAGTCAGAAGCTGTCATTTTGTTTTATAAGTATGTGAAGATTTAGGTGGGATGGAGTATGTATCCTTCCCTGTCATTTCTGATCTCAGAAATGGAGTTTTTAGGTAATTACACAGATGAGAATTTCTTGACTTTGATACTTAGGAAATTTTCAACCTGAAACGTAAAGCTCCATTTGATGAGTTTCGGCTCAGTTGTGGGTGATAACTCACTCCGTGGTTGAAAAGCACTTTGCAATAGAAAACGCTTCTATACCTACGCTAAATAATGGTCTTCACTTAGGAGCCGCTCTAGAAATGAGTTCTCCCACAACCCCACGAGAGGCCTTCTTCTCCTTCCCCAGTACAGGAACCTTAATGGAGAAGTTGCCGTCTTTTTTCCTATCTGGGGCCCTACTAGACTAAGAACCAGTTATCCTTTGGTCACACCCGCCAGGCTGCGCTGCGCTGCGCTAGCTCTGGCACCGCCTGCTGAAGTTGGCCGCGGGTCTCCCTGACCTCCAAATCCCACAACAGTTTCCACCTGTGCCCACCTGCCTTCTTCCTGAATGTTCCAAGACCCCTGGTTCCAGGCGCCTTTCTCGGTTCCCTGCAGCGTCAGCTTTCTCTTCCCCCAGGGCCACTTTCTTCCAGTCCCGCCCATCCCTCTCCCTGCGGCAGGGATGGGCTATAAAGTTCCTAGATTTCAGTTCTGGAGGAAGTTGGCTGCTTTTGATCCTTATGTGAAGGAAGCTTGTTCTGAGGATTCAGGCCTAGTTTAGAAAGAGACTGAGGTGACCGCTTCCAACAGCCTCGGAGTACCCCTCTGACATCCCCTGGAAAAAGAATGATGACTCCCAGAAAGCTTGTTGTTGATCTTCCTCCACTTTCTTGAGTAATTTTTTGTTTATTTAGGTTTACTCATTTGTTTCTGAATGGGCCATTCACTCCTAGGGCTCAGAATATTAAAGATCCAGAAAAGTGTACAGTGAAAAGCTCCCCACCGCTCCTCCCTGAGCCCCCAGTGCTGTCAATTTCTTGTACATCCTTCTATATTTTTATCTTACATCTTTTAAAGGGGAATTAAAATTTTTTGTCACTGAAATATTATAGCATCATTAAGTAGATAAAAGAACAAGAAAAGTTCTCATCACAGCAGATCAGATTGATTTTTCTTGTTCGTATTCCCTCCTGATCCTGTCTTTACTAAGGCAGAATTTTAACCTGGTTCTAATCCTGGTCTCACAACTTTTTCATGTACCTTGTTTGGTGCTTGCTTAGGGTTTCCAAAACCCGGGGCTGACAGAGAGAAAGCTGGGCAGTGGAATCTGAGAGATTGTTACCCATTTCTTACACCCATCCTGATTTTCATAGAAATACCTGCTCCCCCTCATCCTGGGTGGCCGAGAGGACAGGAAGCAGCTGGAGCGGATGGAGGCCAGTCTCTCCGAGCTGAGTGGCAGCGTGGCCCAGACAGGTAAAGATTAATGACTCCATCAAGTCACCCCTCAAAGCCTTCTCCAAGCACCCCCTTCTCTGCCCCCTCCCCTCTCCTCCATCTCCACTTTATGTGGTGACTTCATTTATCTGCTCTGAGAATCTGTTCACATTTGCAAATGAAGCCGCCGTCATTTCGGTTTAATTTGAAATTGCTTGTTTACTGTCGGCGCGGCCTCAATTAATTATGTTTTTACGGAAAGGCTCCCAACCTCAGAATATTAATAAGGGGAATAAAATGACAGCCTTTCTAAGGGCTGTAAAGTTCATTTTTAATTTCTGCTTCTATGAGGTTTTCAGGGGGGTTTTCAGTTATTTTCCCCCTTCCCTCTAAGAATCCAACACAGGGTCAAGAGAGTCTGTAATTACTGTGGCTCCCAGGACCCCAGCCACCTCCTCTGTTATCGACTCCACAGGGCTCGCGTTCATTACCCGGTGCCCCAATGATGGCCCAGATTAGCTGGGACCTGTCGCGCCAGAGGTGGCTTTCTCCTTTATAAACTTGTTTACTAGACGGAGGCTCTGAATCTGAAATCCTGAGGCAAGCAAGAGAGCCACTTGTCCCAGGCAGGGGTCTGTGTCTGTCTGGGGCACATTCGTGAAGCCCTCAGAAGTCCTCTGGCTCATCCATCCTGCTGGCAACTGCTCCTGGGAGCCTGACACTGATGGCACGAAAGCCTTGGCAGGGCATGTGGCATGGGAGCTCAGTGGGCAGCCTGAGGTTGGGTGGGAGGGTAGGAAGGAGCAGTAGGAACTGGGATTTGAAGTTTAACCACTCCTGAACACAGCAGGGACCTGGGCCGTACCTCTCCCAGGATGGGAGCCTTCTGTGAGTTGCACAAGGACACTATGCGGCCCATGAGATGAGTGATGTAGGCATCGTAGAGGCTGGGAGAGCCAAGACCATAAGCAGATATAATTAGAGAGGAGAGGTTTCGGATGGATATACTGTTGACCATAGACAAGTACACAGTAGAAAGATAAATAGAAATGCTAGAGGTTAGATACAGTGCAGGTAGATTACCCGGGGTGCAGATAAATTATATGGATTGCGGGGGGCATCTGCAGATAAATTAGATGCAGCGGGAAGGGGTAGCTTGTAGGTGTGTGGACCAAGGGAAGGGGCAGTGTGTCCCTATCAGTTTAACAGATGCCTCTGCTTTCTTCCTCCAGTGACTCAGTTGCAGACGACTCTGGCCTCAGTGCAGGAGCTGCTGATCCAGCAGCAGCAGAAGGTGCAGGAGCTTGCCCACGAGCTGGCTTCCGCCAAGGTACTTGTCCTTGCACCTGGCTCCCTCAGGCCCAGGGTGCCCTGCACAGCTCCTCACTCCAGTCCCTCCTGCTTGTCTTGCTGCCTTCTGTGGGTCTGACTTGGTCTCCCATCTGCCATGGTTACACAGCAGGGCCGCTCTGCCCTTAGAAAGGAGGGAATCACTGTGTTTTTGGTGTGGCATTTAACAACTGAGCATTCTTTCTGTCTCTGCATCATCTCCCAACAGGGAGCAAAAGCCACCCTCTGCCTGTGGACCTCTTGTGGCAGCCACATTCCTGAGCTCTGGAAGCTGTCTATGTAGACATGGGATGGCCTCCACCTGCAGTTAGGTGGCAGGTCATGGCACTGCCAAGAGGGATTCCAGGGCACAGAAAGGAGAGAAGCATGCCAGCTCCCGCCCTGTCCTGGGCACTGGGCTAACCTCACTGCAGTGGGCAGCTTCTCAACCCAGGTTTCACCACGGGTTCAGCTGACCCTAAAGGGAGAACCAGCTGTGACTGACTGAGGCAGCTTCCATGCTCCACTGCCCAAACTAGAAGCTGTCCTGGGAGTATCTGATTCTAGGATCTGACCACCCGGGTTAAAATCCTGGCTCTGCCACTTGCTAGCTGTGTGACCACAGGCGAGTTGCGTAACCTCTCTGTATCTTCCTCCACTGTCAAATGGAGCTATAACAGTCCCTACTTCATTGGGCTATTGACATGCTTAGAAGGTGCCTGGCTCCAGCCAGCTCCTGGGACTGTAGGCCCTGGATTCTGTGGAAGTGTGACAGGAGGTATCCCTGAGGCACTGTCTTGGACAGACGGCCCAGGAGACAATGGTCCAGTGGCTCCAGGTACCCAGTGGCCTCCACTCTCTGTCTCCTCCTGGAGCCGTGTGGCGGGTGGATGCTGCTTTCTGGCAGATTCCATGCAGCCCGATATCTAAAGGACCCCACGCCAAGTTGCTGGCCTGGGGAAGCCATACCCCAGCACGCTAGATTGAGCCCATGCTCAAATCTCTTTCATTTGCAAAAATCAGTGAAATGGGAATCCTCACATTTCTGATGGAATGTGGGGTGCCTCTTGTGAAGAGGGTCCCTGAGAAGCCCCTCCCCAGATATCCATCCTGCACACGGAGGGCTTCCTCCTCAGAAGGCCACTCCGGTCTTCAAGCCTGTGTCCCTGTGGGCTTCTGGCCCATAAAGCAGCCGGGAAGGCCAGGTGGTGGCCCCTGCCCCGATCTCCTCTATTATCTTTTGCATTGGTGGACTTCCAATGGCCAGAAGCCATTCTGGAAATTGGAAAACTGTTTCCAGACCTAACGCATTAAGAGTAAGACCACATGTTGCATTTTAAGAAGGGGCGGGGCCCGGGAGCGTGCTCGATGGTGGAGAGTGGCCTCTAGGAGTGTCCCGAGTTTGTTTTTCTGCCAGGCCCCCACCTGCCCCCGGCCTGCACTGAAGCGGGGCCCACTGGCCCTCACACAAACCCATATGTGTGAGGACTTCGGTTACCCCATAAACCAAAGACTCAGAGCTGTGTTTTGTCAGCTGTAATGTAAGTTTTTATATCTGCCTTCCAAACTCCTACTGGAACACTGTAAAAAATTAAAAAGAAGAGCTTTAAGTAATTAAAAAACCTACATAAAACTGAAGACTGTGAGTTTTCTACAACTGTTTTTTAAAGAGACTGGCTAAAAAGCCCCAGATGTCAGATTTTATTTCTAAATCCTGGCATCTGGCATCATATGCGTTTGGAAATCTGAGTCCTTTGTTGGCTGGTGAGTGGAAATTGCTCCCTTGTTAATGGGCTGCTGCTGTAGCTTTTGAGGTCTTAGAGAAACCAGAACAGGGGCTCTGGGGTCCTTGTTGTCTGGGGGTCTGGAGTGGAGTCGCTGAGGGGACGTGTGTGAGGGCAGCGGCTGGGTGTGCATCTGTGCCCAGACTGCTGGCTTTTGCTTCCCGAGACCTGCGGCCCCTTTCTAGGGGCTTCTCCCGACAAAGGTGCCCAGTGAGCTGCAGCAGACTGGCAGGGAACAACCAAGACTGTCTCCTTACAGCCTGGTGGTCGCAGTGTCGGGACAGTGAGAGCGCCACCCTGTTAATCTGTGTGCGTAAAGACAGCCCTAGGAGGCCTCTGGGCTGGTGGCTCTGGCCCTGCAACACTTCCTCGGCCACCGGCTGCTGCCACGGGGGGACTGCTATGTTGGCTGTCCTCTTCCCCATCCATTCCTACAGGATTTACCAAAAGCAAAGGGTGGCTCTCTCAAGTTTATTTGGAAAACAGTGTCAAATTCTAAGGGGAAAGGTGTTTGTCAGAGGTGACCGTGGCTGGTCTCCGTCACTTTGGAAAGGAATCGAAGTCAAGTTCAATGGATGGCTTCTTTCTGCTGAGCCTTCAGTCATCCCAAAAGAATTCTGGGAATGGGTGGCATGGCCACAGGTGTCTTTGCAGACAGCGAGGCAGAGACCGGGGAGGTCCTCCGTGGCCCCGCGGAGCCGCTGATGACCTGACCTCAGGGAGCTGGGAGCCAGAGGTCTTGGAGCAGCGTTGAGGGAAGAAGCCTGACATGGGCCAGATGGGCGCTCAGCTGCTGCCAGCCTCCCTGACACTCCCAGGTGGCTTCCAGGTGACAGGCCCAGGTTCCTGCCAGTGTCCGGGTAGCTGGCTCCTCTCAGCCTCTGAGTTCGCTTGTGTGTGGGGGTGACTCCTTGTGGAGGAAGCAGCTGTTGTGGAGGTGGTGTGCATTCACTTTATGGGTTTCTGTTTTAATGGTCATTTCAAACACACGCAGCGATGGAGGTCGAAGGACGAGCCCACATGCTACCCGACGCACCGCGGGGAGGAGGTCCTCCTGCAGCCCCTCCTGCCACGGGCCGGGGAGGGCCGCTCTCATCTGTGTTCCCTGTGATTTGACTTTCAGGCCACCACGTCTACCAACTGGATCCTCGAGTCCCAGAATATCAACGAACTCAAGTCGGAAATTAACTCCCTGAAAGGGCTTCTTTTAAATCGGTAGGCAAGCAGGCTCAGGACTCTGCTCTGGGTCTGGCCTCAGCCAAGGGAGCAGAAGGGGCACGTGTCCCCAAGGCCCCCCTCTGTTCAGCCCCCGACTGAGCTGTGTTCCTGAGGCACTGAGTTAGGGGAACTTTTCTTTCAGCTTCTACTTTTTCTCACCAGTAGGCTCCCTCCCCACTCCAGGGTGACAGTCTATGGCACCGACAGAGTTTTGAAATACAAACAGTTCCCCAGACCTGTCAAGATCTGGTCAAAGACAGCTGGAGCCAAGAAGCAGGGCCCTTTGAGCAGAGGACATCTCAGTTTGGCTCACCCTGAAACAGGGGCTCCAGACAGGGCCACCTGCTCCTCCTCCTGAGCCCCAGGTGACCTCTCAGTGACAGCTCTGGCCCACAGAAGGTCCCTACAGAAGGCCAGGGGTCTTTGTGCCCACTTAGTTAGAAGAGTTCTGTGGTTGAAGGCAGAGGTGGAACCAGTGCCCCCCCCTCCCGCAGCTTCCTTGCTCTCCCTCTGCAGTGACATTGTCACCAGTGCAGCCCTGGATGTAGGGTAACCAGCTTGACCTGATTTTATTTATTTTTTATTTTTTTATTTTTTTCCTTTTTGTCTTTTTTCGTGACCGGCAACGGGATCGCAACCCTCAGTGTCGCGCCCGCACCTCGCTCAGCCAGTGAGCGGCCGGTCTGTATGTGGGATCCGAACCCTCGGCGGGAGCGCCGCCACACTCCCAAGCGGCGCACTGTAGCAGTGCGCCACTGGGCCGGCCCGTTGACCTGATTTTAAAATGGAAAGTCCAGTGGCCAGGAACCTCTGCATCCTGGGAACCCAGGCAGATGGTTGGTCATTCTCACTGAGCGGTGCACTAGGTGGGCCTTGCTGGGGACGTTTGTGTTTCTCTGCTGGGCCTGGGATTTAGTTGGGGCCACGTGAGGCAGGATGGTGGCACCCAAGGTGGGCCGTTCACTCGGGCTCATGGATGTGGAGAGGTCCTTACTGTAGCCCCAGTGGGAGGACCCCATTTTCCAAGCCACCCGCTTCCTGGTCCTTCCTGAGGGAAAGAATGTGTCTTCAGAAGAGCTGTGACCGAGCTCACGGGAGGGCCTGATGGTTGTCACTAGGAGAAATCCTCTGTTTTCCCAAGTGGAGGCGATAAGTGCCTTTGCAGCTCAGGGACAGAGAGCAGGCTGCCAGCTAGCGCTGGAGCCAGGGGGCCTGCAGATGGCCTGTCTTGTTAGCGTTGATGACACTGGTGAACAGTGCGGGCCTCGTCCTGTGCTGTGCGCTCAGCAAGATGAGGTCTGAGGTGGGAGAGCTGCTTCTGAGACCAGTGCTGCGTGACAGTGGCAGCCCAGGACGGGGCAGGGCTTGGCCTCTTGGCTCAGGCAGAGATGGGCTTGTCCACCAAAGAGCTTCATTTCTGAGCCGTTGCCAAGCGGACCCGACCTCCCTGGTCCCTCCTGGAATTGGCTTTGGTCTGGGCTGGCTGCTGGCCCAGGGCCCGGGAACACAAGAGCGGAAGGGAGAGCTGGCCGTCCCCTGTAAAACTTTGAGCTGAGAGATTGTCTAGCAGAGTGCACTGACGTCGCCCTTTGGTTCCGATGTCTCTGACCCCGGCCAGTGGCCAGGGCTCCCTGCCTTCTCCTTCTGCTGGCCACTGGGTGGAGACGGGGGCAGGCCTGAGGGTCAGGAGGGAGCAGGCTGCAGGGAGTGGCAGCCCCAGGCCCGGCCGTTCAGCAGCTGCCAAGGCAGGCGGGCTTCGCCAGGGCAGGGAGGGCCCGGGGGCACTGGCTGGAGCAGGGTGGCCTGCGGGCTGCACAGGCAGGGCACTGCGGGCATCTGTCCCAGCAGACAGAACCTCCATCTGGCCAAGAGGCTTTGTTCTCAAAGGGAGGGGAGAGAGGGCTCTGTCCAGTCCCCTGCGAGGTGGCCCTAGGGGTGCTGCTCCCTAGAGCTGATCCTCGGGGGGCCGGGGAAGGTGTGGCTCTGGGGGGTGGGAGTCCCGCATGTTGTCACCAACCTGTACCTGTCTTCTCCCTCCTCTCCTGCCGCCTCTGCCAGGAGGCAGTTCCCGCCATCACCGTCAGCCCCGAAGATCCCCTCCTGGCAGATCCCGGTCAAGTCACCGTCCCCTTCTAGCCCCGCGGCCGTGAACCACCACAGCAGCAGCGACATCTCGCCCGTCAGCAATGAGTCCACGTCATCCTCACCTGGGAAGGAGAGCCACAGCCCCGAGGGCTCCACGGTCACCTACCACCTGCTGGGCCCCCAGGAGGAAGGCGCGGGCGTGGTGGACGTCAAGGGCCAGGTGAGGATGGAGGTGCAGGGCGAGGAGGACGAGGACGACGACGTGAGCCGCGTGGACGAGGAGGACTGCCTGGGGGTGCAGAGGGAGGACCGGAGGGGTGGGGACGGGCAGATCAACGAGCAGGTGGAGAAGCTGCGGCGGCCCGAGGGCGCCAGCACCGAGGGCGAGCGGGACTAGGGGCGTCGCCCCACCCGTAGGCACAGGGCTCAGCCCTGCTCCTGTGGCTCTGGGAGGGTGGCATGGAGCCCAAGAAGGGGACAGCACCGTCAGCTGCGCTGCGGCCCCGGCCCCGGCCCGGTGTGGGGGTTGCGCTTCTGTCCACCCAGCGCCTGTCCCGAGTGCCACCTGGCCCGGCCCAGCCCCAAGCCAGGCAGCCTCGGCCTTGCTCTCAAGTCGGGCTGAGTGCACCCAAGCCCCACCCAGCCCCCGGCCCGGACACACGTCTTGTGCAGGGTGTGCTTGCTGAGCGTCCTGCCTAGTGTGACACCGTGCATGGCAAGAGCTAGTGTCGCCTCCTGCCGCCTCGGTGCGGGGCAGCTGCACTCCCTCCTTCCTTCCCTCGACCCACTCGCCCTCGGCCCAGCCCTGTCCCCATAGCAGGTCCCGTCTGACTGAGGCAGCCCTCGGGTGCCTGTCCCCAGCCCCAGCCCCTTCGTGCCCCATCGTCCTCCCAGACCGCCGGGACCACAGCACGCTTCTGTCCCCCTTGCGTGCCGTGTCGTGGCTCAGCCAGGCCTGTGGCGAGCCGTGGGTCTCGGGGCCACGGAGGAGCCGGGCGTCAGGGCTTCCCACCCAGCAGTCACGTCTGTCCTTCCCACCGAGACACCGTGTTCATCTGTTTGATCATGTATAGATTTCAGAATATGAGATAGGGCTGTATATAATTGTAATAAATACAAGTTGCCACTATTTAACTCCTGCCTGTGGCCCCTGTCTGCTCCTGGCACCCTCACCCTGCAGGTGGGTCTCCGCTAAGGCGCCACCAGGTGAACCCTGGGTAGGGCCTGGGGGACGTGGGAAGGGCCCAGGCAAGCCCTGTGGGTGGCCGGACGCGGCGCCTGCCCTCCCTGAGGCAGGTTCCACAGCTGCTCACCCAGGACTGGAGGGGTCCCTCCCTCGTCCCAGTGTCTGCGGGAGGAGAAGGGACCCACGTTACTGTATATAGACCTGCCGCGGACTGCAGTGAGCCTCCTTCCTTAAATGGATGAATGTTCCCCCGGAGGGAGAGCGCGTCTTGTTCTCTCTCCTGCTGTCTCCTCTCGCTGTCACCCTCCCTGTCTCTCTTTAATCTTCACAGAACATTTAGCTGAAATCAGAAAAATAGCCAGATGCTCCTTCCAAGGGCCACTTTGCTCCCTCAAGCCCCAATGTGTCCTGGGGGATGTGGGCACAGGAATGTCCCTGTGCCTTGTGTTGACACAACAGCTTTGCAGATAGGATGCGCCAGGCAATGGCTGCCACCGCAGTGTCCCCTCTGAATGGCCTCGCAGGCCTCCTGGTCATAGCTTGCTCTTGCCCTGGGGAGGGACGGGGACATGGCCAGCGGGGCTGGGAGACGTAGTGTTGGGGCTGTTTCATCCCAGAAGACATCCTCCCTCCCAGCCCGATTCTCCCCGTCCCGAGTCTGGCCCGAGGGCCTCTGAGGTCAGGCCACCGTAACTTGGCCCGTCCTGCCCCTCCTGAGTGTGCAGCCACTGGTCTGGTTTCTGGCCTGCTGGTGTGTCTTCCATGCTCATGATCTCCCATGACACTGCTGTGGTCCGCTTTTCCAGTCACATGTTCCCTAGGGACAGTGGAGCCCAGGTTCAGAGTTGCCACTGCAGCTGTTCTCCTGCACCCCAGCCTCACCTGGATGAGGGGACCCTGCTCTCCCAGGTCCCTCAAGGAGTCCCCGTGTCCGTCCAGGAGCGGGGTGGGCAGACCTGAGATGGGCCCGCAGAGGGAGGTGGGCCGGGCCAGGTCCCAGGCTTGGGGGCTGGTGACTAAGGGTTTCTCGCCCTCAGACCTGCTGTGCCACGATCCCACCAAGGCAGATGGAAACCCCTTGATCCTGGGCAGGTCGGTTACTGGGGAGTCACGACCCTCTTTAGTTTGGTGACCATTTATTGTCATCTGTAGCTTTCCAGAGTTTCCTCCTCCTGTGAGACCAGAAAGAGACCAGAGGCCACATACACTGGGATGCAATGAGGCCAGAGCTGTCGGGTTGGCGCAGTGGAAGCAAAGCCATGCCTGGGGCCTCCCCGCCTCCGTCTCTCCCTCGAGATCTGGGGCCACGGGAGGGGGGTGGTTCCCCGGGGCTTTGCTATCCCTGAGGCGGGGGCAGCAGCGGCCTCAGAGGACGAGTTTTCTCCAACCTGGGGGTCAGCAGGCTTGCGGGTCTTTGGGACTCAAGCACGGAGGAGAAAGAGACGGAAACCTGGGGCCCGGAGGCCTTTGGCCCCTGTAGGTCCTGAGCACCGAGTTCGGCTTTTGAGGACAGAGAGTCTGGCGTGAATTCAGGGAGAGAAAAACCCCTCCCCAAAACGGCGTGAGTGCTGCCTAATAAAGGCAGCTGCTGGACGGAGGGAAAACAGCCCTTTGAAAAAAAAGCCTTTCATTAGAAAAATAATGCATTTCATCCAAATAAGGTAAAAATATTTGGAATGGGGCAGAAGTGAGCAGCAGGCAGCGCCTGTCAGGCCCTTTCTGGAAGGGAGAAGATTATTAAACTCAATTACAATGTATTTTTATAAAGTGTCTTTTAGGAAAGAACCAGCCCCCAGCACTCGGAGGCCGCAGGTCGGCTGTCCTGACCTCTGCCTGGACGGGCTTGCCCGGACCCCAAGGTCTCTCCCAGCCCCTCGGATGCCTGCCTGGTTCTACCTTGGGCAGGGCTCTCCCTTGGCATGTGTGGCGCCAGGTGGTGAGGTGGCGTCTGGGGCTTGCTGTAGGCCTCAGTAGCCTGGACGCTGCCCCCTCCCTCAGGAAAGCCCGAGGAGCCGGGGCCACCAGGGCCGGGGCCACCACCCCTCTGTCCTGCAGCCCATGTCCCGGGAACCCCCGGGGGGGATGAAGCAGTCTGGGCCAGGGAAAGGGGATGCTGAGTTTGTACCCAGACATGTTGGTCTTTTTCCCTATTGTGGGAGTAGATCTCAGATGTTTAGAAAAGCCAATCAGTATAGAAAGGAACAGAGTCGAAGAAGCCCCTTCCATCTTCCCCTGGTGCTTACCTCGTCTCTCGTTCTCTCCCCATCTCTCTCGATAAAAATGGGAGGCTCCTTTTCAGTTTTGTGGGACTTGCTTGTCTTACTGAAAAGTGAATTGTGTTTTGTCCTTTGGAGCCTTCACACCCACGTGGAAGAATTTTCTAGAAGGCCCCCCCCACCTACCCCGCTTCGGCCTAGCCAGGAGCACTGAGGGGCTGGTTCTCTGGCCTGGCCCCAGACCCCTCCCTCTCCTTTGGGTGATTGCCTCTGCCTGTGTCCAGAGCCCAAGAGGGGAGATGGGTGCGGGTAGGAGCCTTTCTCGGGGGGTCTGAGCCCCATCCTCAGGAGTTCACTTCATTCCTAGTGTTTCTTCATCTGTTTGTTTAAACTGGTTCCTGCCAAGGCACCCAGAGGAGAGGTGGGAGGCTCCAGACAGGGCAGGCGTGGGCAGGGCAGCCACAGGTGAGTGCTCACCTGGGGGAACCCCAGCCGCGCTCAGTCGCCCTGGCCCTGACCCTCCTGTCTGGCAGGAGGGGCTTGGCCGCTCTTCTTGCCCCTCTCTTTTGGCCTGCACAGGTGTCCCTCAGCCTGGGGCTGGCCACCACCTGCCCAAGGGAGCGACTCAGCAGACACATCCAGGGCGCTGTGTGGCCGCCGCCCACTGCACGCCCCCACTGGCACACGCTCCCGGGCCCTGCCCGCGCCGCCCACGGCGGCCTGACTGCGGCACCGGGCGTGCTCTGCTGCAAACCGAGTGAGCTCTCGTCCAGCATCGTGGGGTGACTTAACCTGAATCATGAACCAACCTTAATAGTTTCCTTTCATTGAGCACTTTAAAGTTCATGTTCTAGAAGAGATGAGGTTTATTGTAAAGAGAATGCCTGGAGCCTTTCCTTGCTCCATGACAAGTGCCAGAAGGACCTTCCTTAAAGTGACAGGGCCATGGTTTTAAATGCTCCTTTGACATTCAGGCCCCTCCTCCCACCCCAGCCAGCAATTCCAGGGATGCCCTGTCGTCCCAGGGGGTGGCAGCCAGCCTCGGGGAGCTCTGGCAGGGCTGAGGGAGGTGCTCCAGTGGGAACCGGTGTCTCGCTCCAGTGGCGTGGGGCTTATGGGAGGCCACACAGCTGGGTTTGGCTGCTGCTTGCCCTGGTGTGGGCCTACTGGGGGCTGCTTCCTGTCTGACCTGCCCCGGAGGGTGGGGCAGCTCCTCCCAGCAAGGGTGGCACAGGCCTGGCTTCTGTTTATTCCCAGCAGGTGAGGTCCCCATTTTGAGGGTCCTTGTTGGAGGCCCTGCTCCCTGCGGGCCTGACCTGAGGCTTGGGGCAGCAGTCCTTTGTCCCCCACCCCTGTGCCTTGGCCCTGGGCCAAGGCTACCCGTAAGGCCAGGGCTACGTCTCAACACTGGAGGGACAACCTGCCTTTGGCCAGTAGCCTGGATATATTGTTGCTGTGTGTCCAGGCGGGGGGCGGGGGGAGCAAGGCCTGGGCCCTGTGGGTGACTCAAGCACTGGTAGCCCAGTCGGGCCAGGTCTGTGGGAGGTGGGCAGGCCACTGAACTCAGCCGTGAGCTTGTGCAGCTGGTTCTGGCTCCTTCCAAGAGGTTACAATACTCTTGAGTTTGCCCCAGTTTGGGTGTAGGAGCATCGCACCACCACAGCTAATTAAATCCCAGAATGAAAACATGTTTTACTGCATTTCCTACTGAGTCCAACAAGCCATAGGGAGCGTGGTGGGGCCTGGGCCCATTCCCCACCCCTGGGTGGGGCGCCACCCGCAGCAGCAGGCCCCCTCCCTGCTCCTGGGAGTGGGGGTGGAACGCGGTCTCAGAGTGGGCACAAGTGCCTGATGGGGGTGTGTGGGCACTTCTCTGCCGCTCAGGGCAGAGTTGGGACTTGGAGCAATGGGTTGGCCTGTGTGCAGAATCCTGGTCCCTCCCCTGAGGCTCTTCTGAGCTCAGAGTTGGGACTCGGAGCAGTGGCTGGGTCTGGGCAGGCTTGGAAGCTGGTCCTACCCTTGGCTAGGCTGGGCCCCATCCACCGTGTGCCGAGGTCCTTCCAGGCGCAGGCAGGTGTGGAGGGGGCAGTTTTGGGGTCTGGCCAAGGTCAGCAAACTGCCCTGAGTCCTTGTCCTCCCTCCCCCGGGCCCCAGGCAACCCTGTGGGCCCTGCTCCGCTTCCCAGAGGGAGGCCGTGGTGGCACCACCGCCCTCCAGCCCACCAGCGCGGTCGCAGCTTGGCTCCCTGCCTCCCCTCAGGCCCCACGGGAGGCTGCTCAGCCCACCAGGGCCTGTGAAGCTCCAATAATGGTTTTAATTTGTTGAACTTGTGTTTTATCCCATAAATTAGTCACTGTTTTATTTAACAGAATCGAGATATCCACAAACAATAGGCGAGTTCCAACTTGAACATTTTAATAAGACTGAAAAAAGTATATATTTTCATGTCTGTTACAAACATATTTATGTAAATAGCCTGTGGGCTGCATTCCAGGAGGAGAGAAGAAAGGGAACAGCCCTCGCTCTGGGCTGGGTTAGGAAGAGGCTTTTGTACTGGAAAATGACACGGAGCCGGCACTGGGAGCCACCCAGACCCCCGCGCTGAGGGGAGGGGCTGCTGCCCTGCGTCCCCAGGCCCTGGTCGGCGGTGCCACGTGTACCAGGCTCAGTGTGCCAAGGACCTCACCTTTCTAGCGCCTAGGTCTACCCGTTCCTCGTCAGGAAAGTGGATGTGACATCCCCCATGTCGGGTGTGACCAGCCGGTGAGATGGTCCTTGGCGTGGAAGAAGATGGGGGCCCCACACACGTGCCCTCCTGAGGCCCTGGAAGCTCCGGCCACCCGGAGCTCAGCTCAGGGCACGATGATGCAGATGATGAGGTGTCACGAGAAGCAGATCACCAGGTGGAAGTGTCAGGGCCCACGAGGTGGCCGCCTGAGCTCTGAGCCAGGCCTGGCAGGAGCCCCAGGCCCACTGCGTTGCTGAGGGGGTCCCAGTCATCACGCCACCAGGGCCGGCAGCTCAGGCTCTGGGCTGGTGGCCACAGACCCAGGAAGCAGCCCCCTCTGGCTCTGCCACTGTGTGCTTCAAGCAGGAGCCACGCCAGCATCCGGATCGGATCCGGGTACGCGCCGTTCCCAGCCTGGGCAGGTCCCTGCAGGAAGGAGGAGGAAGGAGCCGCAGGAGGAGGCAGAAAGGTGGCCCTGCCAAGTGCTGGCCCAGTAGCCCTGGCTGGGAGAGGAGGGGTGGGCTGGGCTGGGGGTCCTGGGCAGGCCTCGGAGCTTTGCCTGACACCCGACGCTTCAGTACCACATGTGCTGCGGGTGGCTCCTGAGCCTCCAGCAGGGGTTCAGGCAGGGCTGGGGGGAGGAGGCCACCCTTCCCATTGGGCAGGGCCTGAGCCCCCCACCATCTCTTCCCAGCAACCTGGGAGAACCTGGCCCGATGCCCAAGGGCAAAACTGGTCTGTCCCTCCTTCCTGCCAGGGTTGAAGGGTGACCAGCTCCTTCCTCCCCACCCTCCACTGGTGCTTGGAGCCCGGCCGTGTTTGTGCCACTCCACACAGCTGGGTCATGGCCAGCCGCTTGGGGGTGATTTTAAAAATAAAAGATAACTTGGTAGATATTTTTTTTTCCAGTTTTTATTGAGTGAAAATGTCAAACCTTGCATCAGTCATGCAAAAAAAAAAAAAAAAAAAATCAAATAAATAAAACACATATATTAAATTTCTAATAGCACTAAATTCAAGTGGAAAAATATTCAGTTCTTAATAACCAGGTGCCGAGGAGACCAGATTCAAGTAATCAGAGCACACGCTGTTCAGTTCGGTTTTCACGTTCTGCATTTTTTGTCTCAAAACCTCTATATATCTCTATATATCTATATATGTATATACATATAGATATATACACACATATGTGCATACATATTATTTTATATTTATATATATACACATACATAGTTATAAAACATTAAAAAGAGCATTGGTGGATCAAGCATTATTTTCCCCACAGAAAGAAAATAAAACAAAAATTACACATTAAAATTCAAAATGAGCTAGCAATGGCTTATAGTCCTAGTGTGCAATATGAAGGTTACAAAAGGCTAGACTTCGCACTGTCGGCATCTTCTTTTTTCTTTTTCTTTTTCTTTTTTTTTTTTTGTTTGATTTTGCTACATTGAAAAATGTTTTGTGTGTTTTTTTTTCCTTTACAAAACTCCTTGCACAGACACACCAGTCGGTTCTGCGGCAGGTCGGAGTCTGGGCGCATGCTCAGCAGCAGCACATGGTGCCCACAGGATTCAGGAGGCTCTGGTGGGGCAGTTTAGAGAAGAACTTATTTCCTGGTGAACAGGGTACACCTTCTGACCGTTCCTCCCTCCCCGCTCCCTCGCCAGTTCAGATGGTCCTGGCTCTCCGGCTGTGGGCAGCCAAGAGGACAAACAAAAGAAAGAAAGAAAAAAGTAAACCACTGCCCCCTGGCTGGGTCAGGCTCCCCTTGGAGACCTCTGGGGAGGGGGCTTTGGAAATAGCCTCTAGCCCACCCCTCCATCTCCCGTTGGGCCTGTTCTCTCCCTGCGGCCCAACCTGACACCGACTGGTGGCCTGGACTGCAGAGAAGGTGGACAGGAGGGGCCTCAGGCAGCCTGCCCTCACTGGGGACTGGATCAGCCCCTGGTCCCTGCGGGCCACAGAGCCTCTGGCCAGGTGTCTACCAGGTGAGGCCCTGCACTGGGCTTCGGTGGCCTCGTTGGCTCCAGGAAGGGGGGATGTTTGAGAAAAAAAGAACCAAGTGTGGATGGGCTGCACCAGCAGAGAAGCATCCCAAACAAAATAATGAAACAAACTGGAAAAAAAAAAGAAAAAAAAGAAAAAACCCCTATAAAGCCACACGCATAACCAATAGAGAAAAACTCAAATGTTAAATTAACTACAAACTTGTATCAACAGCAAGAGTTCTTTTTTCTTGTCTCTACAAAATTCAAGTTAAAAGTTGGAATCACGCAGCTCCCATCAGTGCTAGTGTGAAGACAGACAGCCTCGAACTGCTAAGGCCCCTACGATCAATGCTAAACGAAACCCACGGGAGAAATTGCACTCAGTTCTCCAACCTCAGGGCTGGTCCGGGGCGGGTCTGCGGTCTCCGACCCGCCTTTTTCTTTTTGTTCTATGTAGAATAATAACCTTTACAGGAAAAATACTGTACAACTTTTTTTTTTCTTTCCATTGTGGATATTAAAGCCAAAAACAGTCGCATCCTTCCTCTCTGCACCACCAGGGTGGCTGAGACCCCCAGCCCTGGTCCCCAGCATCCTACCGGCTGCTCTTCTGTTTTTGGACACAGCCTCTGTTTCACTGGGGTGGAAGCTGCAGCCTGGGAGTCACCAAACAGACCCGACCCAGCCCTGGGGGGCAGACAGCAGCCAGGCCCTGGCGCGTGGCGGGGCGGCCGTGGAACTACTTCCATGAGATTTCCTCGACGGTCCCGGTAGTGTCACCCGTGCTGACGGCCCTCTCTGCCCCGCCCTCTCCCTGGGCAGGAGGGGAGGGTCTTAGCTGCATGAATGGGAGGCCCTGCCAGACGCTACAGGTTCCAGCCGCCCCCGGTGGCCCCAGTGCCGTCCCGGTCCTGAGCATTGAGGGATGCCGCGGCGTGGTCGTGGGGCGCGGCCGGCCGCGAGGAGGG
>NW_007726556.1:62547-86259 GCF_000696425.1 Galeopterus variegatus | reverse complement strand
CGGCCAGCGTGAGCGAGCCGTCCAGGCTGACGGGCGGGCCGGGCGAGGCGGCGGGCGGCTCGCCACGCTCCTGCTTCTCGTGCTTGCGCTTGTGCGAGTCCATCTGCGACATGCCCACGACCGTGTGGCGGCAGCCCGAGTAGGTGCAGTGGAAGTGCGAGCACTTGAGCTTGTACTTGCAGTCGGGCACGGCGCAGTCGGCGCTCGAGCTGAACTGGCGGAAGCCCGCGGCGCTGATCACGTCCTGCTTGCCGTGGTGCTTGCGGTGCGCCGTGACCTTGGTGCTGTCGGTGCAGCGGAAGCGACAGCGCAGGCAGTGGAAGTGCGTGCTGGTGCCCGAGAAGGGGCAGTCGGCGAAGTGGCAGCTGAGCGAGGCCTTGAAGCGCTTGAAGTCGTCCAGCACGAGGTTGTCCACGCGGTCGTGGTGCTGCGCGTGCTTGTACATGTGCGTGCGCCCGCAGAACTTGTAGCCGCAGTTCTCGCGCGTGCAGTGGTAGTGGGTGACCTTGAGCGAGAACTGGCAGGCCGCGTCCTTGCAGTCCTCGTAGAGGTCGAAGCGCCGGAAGCCCTCCAGCATCATGCCCTCGTCCAGCATCTTGCGGGACGAGGCCGTCTTCCGCCGCTTGCCAAAAGGCGACATGTCCTCAATGATCCAGAAGCGCTTTTTGGCCCCCGAGGCTGTCGGCATGGAGATGGTGTTCCCTGGGGAGGGTGGGGGGAGGTCAGTGCCCAGTGGGCACCATCCCCAGGGTCACACCCACACAGCGCCCCCCTCCTGGCATGGTGGCCAGAGGGCAGCATTTAGACAATTCCCCTCCCCCAGGGCAGCTGGGGAGGCCCAGGCGTCCCCGTCATCCCACGCACACGCCTGCAGGACAACCGCCCAGGCACTGCTGGGGTGGCGGAGCAACCAGCTCTGGGGGGATGTGGTGGCCGCTTCCTGGCCGATTTGGGTGGGAAGTGAGGACATGTCCTGGCGCTAATTGAAGCTGAAGGGGGAATCTGGGTTGGCGGAGCATGATCACCCAAGTTGGACAGGGGCCAGGACGCCATCACACGCCTGCCTCTAATGAGGGACAGGCCGGCTCCTTTCCCGCCAGCTAACCAGTTTCTCCGCTGCCCGCCTGTCTGTGCAGGGGACCTGCCTATTCGCAGCAGTGGGGATGCCAAGTGCCCGGGGCCGTGTGGGGCTGAAATTCCCTGTACAAAGAACACTTTCTCCTCGGTACAAGGTTCTGTAAGGTCTTGTTGGGGTTTTCTGCCCCTAGTGGGTTGGGAAAGGGTAGCTCTGAGGGCCCAGGCCACGAAGGTGCCCCAGTCCTCCCTGGTCAGAGCCTCCTGCCTGGGTCAGGACTGAGCAGGGGCTCAGCTGGGGGACGGGCACCCATCTGTGCCCACCGTGATCTCAGCCTTCTTAGCAGGACTTTGGATGCCCCATCATCAAGGCCATTGGTGTGCTTCTTTATCCCCTTTCCATGGCTGCAGGGTGAGGGGACGCCCAGCCTCCTGCTGGCTGCACAGGCTCTGGGGAAGAGGCAGATGGTCCTGGCACCCCCCTCCCACTCCGAAACAACAAAAGAGAAACCTCAGGCCCAGCCCTACCCAGAGTGGGCGGCAGGCACCCTCTGGGCTTCTCCCCTATGCCTGCCCAGCTTGGACTCTCTGAGCCTGCCTTGAATAGCCAGCCACCATTCTGCCCACCAATTGTCTGCACTGCCCATTTGGGGAACAGGCCCAGTCACACATCCTTAGCTGATGAAGAGAAACTGAGGACTGTGTTGGGGTGGGGGTACCCAGGCAGGGGGCAAGGGCAGGTGTCTTAAGCCTGGAAATCCAAGTGGGTGAGGAGCAGCTGCTTTGGGTCTGGAGCCACAGGGCCCTGTCTGTTGTGCCCACAACAGAACTTTCAGTGGGTTGAATTCCAGGAGGTAGGGCCCAGGCCCTGCTCACTTCCTCAGACCCTGGGGCCTGGCCCCATGCCTGTGCTCAGTCACAACGTGAGGCAAGAATAAATGAAAGAGACAGAGCTAGGGTGACATCCACACCCAAGGGACACGGGCCAGCAGACTCCATCCCTGTGGGGCACCAGGTTTGGGTGTGGGTGTGGGATTCAGGCTAGCATCAGGACCCTCTGAATCTGGGCAGGTAGGTCTTGGGCACCAGCAAACCTTCCCGAGAACATTTCTTGCTTCTCTCTAGGTGAACTCCTGAGAGAAGAAGTGACAGGCTCTGCCTTGCCCAGGGCCAAGGACAGCAGGCTCCACAGGGCATCCATGGGAATCTGGGGGTGGGGCAGGCACGGTCATCTCTGGGGCTCAGACCAGTTGCTGAGAAGGGGCAAATCCCTGGCAGCGACGTCCTGGCCTGCCTGGTGCTGAACAGGAGCCACAAGGAGATGTCCCTGGGACAGACTAGGCTCTCTGGGCTCGGGAGTGCTTGGCTGTGAGGATGCAGGGGGCCCCTGTCGTTGAGGCGGCTGGCCACAGAAGAGGGTCAAGTCTGGACCACATCTCTGAGGGTTGGTTGGGGCGACAGACACTGGTCAGAAGGCATGTGCAAGTTACCTGCGGCGTCCTGCACTAGGGGGACGTCACTTTTTACTGGAGTTGGAGTGGCAGTGACGGGCGGGAAGCTGGGCGGGCTGCTGCTGGGGTGGGCCAGGCCGCGGCTGGCTCCGAGAGTGGCACCGAGCAGAGAGTATGAGAGACAGGACGGAGAGAAGAGGCATGGGAGGGGGGGGAGGGCCGGCCGCAGCGTCGCCGCCGCCAGGGAGAAGGGTGGAGTCAGAGGGGGCGGTGCAGCCACGCGGGCAGCCTCGTCACCAGCAGCGGCAGGAGGAGGAAGAGGAGGAGGAGGAGGAGCCGGGCAGCCTGGAGAGGATGAAGAAAAGCAGAAACAAAAACAAAAACAAAAACAAAACAAAGGACAAACAAAAAAACAAAAAGAACCAAAATGAGAAACCCAATGGCAGAAGCAGGTGTGACATGAGAGTGTGTGGACAGATGAGCAGAGAGGTGCGACACAGAAGACAGGGAGGAGGGGCAGGAGAGAGACGGGAGCAGGGGCGGGGAGGGCCTGCGCAGAGCCCGGCTGGAGGCCGCTGGAGACGGGGGCGAAGGGCCTGAGGAGGGGCCGGGGTGGGGAGAGCGCTGGGTCCCTGCCCACCTGCCACTCTGGCCGGCGGGCTGTGCTGCTTTACTCTGCGGCTCTCAGAGAGGACAAGCCCAGGTTCCTCTCCTGGAGGCCAGAGTGAAGGGCAGAATGCTGAGGAAGTGGGCAGAGTGGCAGGAGGTGTCCTCCATGATCCATGTCCCACACATCAGCTGGCTCTGCCACACACCGGCCTGTCCTCCTTTGAGGCCACTTGACCTTGAACCTTCTGTCCCAAGATGGACACAGCAGCGCTGGACCTCGGGAGCGGGGCCCGGCCCGGCCAGAAGCACCTGCCAGCCGCTCACCTGCCGCGGTGCTCTCGTTGCCCACGGGAGTGCTGGAGCAGCTGCGGTCCATGGTGGACGACTCGGAGGACACAGCACCCGGGCTGCAGCCGGTGTAATCCATGTACTCATCTGTCTCAGTGTCCATCAGGCTTGGGGGTCCCTGAAATGAAGCAGAGGTCCCTGAGGAAGCTGGCTGGGGCTGTGCTGCCCAGGGGGGCAGGCTGTCGCTGCCAGCGACACGGCCCACTGCCTGGGAGTAAGGTGAGATATGGGCCCTGAGTCAGGGTTGGGGAGGGGCGGCCTGCCTGCTCCGGCTCTCACCTGGGAGGCGGGCACGCGATCGAAGTTCTTCCCCAGCATCCTCCGCATGTGCTTCCGGGCATGAGAGGTCATCTGGTGCTTGAGGAGGAAGGAGAACTGGCAGCCCTCCCGGATGCAGTGGAAGTGGCTGTTCACCTGGTTGTACTTGCAGCCTGTGGAGACAGCCCCACCTGGCGTGAGCCTCCCCAGCTGGCCAACGCTCCCGGCATCCAGTGTGAGTTGGGCACTGTTCTGGGCAGGGGGAACATGTGGCCAACGAGGCAAATGGTGTCTGGGGAAAGGGCACTTTCTCCCGAGGTGGTGTTCCCAGGAGGAAGGCTTGCACCCCAACCCACCCCCAGGAAGTCCGAGGCCACAGGGCTGTCCAAACTCGGGCCTCCCCTCGGCCTAGCATGGAGGCGTGTGACATCAGGCTGGCCCCCATCCCCTACCCCCACACACTGAGAGGTCCACAGCTCCAGGGCATGGGACCCTAATGGACACTGTCTGGTAGGTCAGCCACCTCCCAGCAAGCCACCTGTCCCCATATCTCCGCTGGGGATCCTGGGTACCGTCTGCCCCAGGCCCTGTTGAGATGGCTGCAGGCTGGTGGGCCTTTGCCCCGCCCCACCCACCTCTGCTCTGCTCCGGCCTGTGAACAAACACAGGGGCAGGACTGAAACAGTATCGCGAAGGGCAGGTGAAGGCCTGCCTGTCGCCATGGCGCCCGGGCTGGCCACGTGTCTTACATCATGCCCAGCTTTGTTTGGCCCCAGCTACCATGAAAAACACCAAAAGTTGAGTAAATAACGGCAACTGCAGGATACCCTGACATCTGTAAACTGAGCCCAGGAACAGCATGGGCCCCCGAGTGTTGACATCTGCTGCCATGGTTACCGACCCTCTCCCCAGCCATGGATCATTTTTGAATTAATACTTGAGAGAATGGTGTGTTTCCTTTCTTTTCTGCCTGTTGACTTTGAGTATCTCATCTATGGAAGGGCCAGTCTGCAGCAAGCAGTGCTCCCCCCACAACCCCCCAGACCCTGCTGCCATGACCACCTGGTCACAACAGGCCTTGCCTGCAGCCCAGTTGCCTCTGCCCAGCCTGCCCGGCTTCCACCTGCCATCCAGTTTCCAGTCTATTCCTGGGGAAATTCCCACCCACATCTGCAGGCCCGTGAAGATATGGCAACGTTCTAAGGCAGGAAGGTGGGCTCTGCCCTCTGCCTGCTGACCCTAGAGCCCTCACAGGTGTCCCCAGCAAGCTCAGGCCAGTGAGTTCAGTGGGGAGGCCCTGTTCCAGAACTGGGGCGGCTACCCTGCCGGGGGCTCAGCTCTCAGCAGCAGAGTTAACTCTGAGGCATCTGTGGCCAAGCTCAGGGCCTTTTGTGGCCTCCTCTTCCCAGACCCACAGCCACCTCCTTCCTGGATCTCCCCAGCTCACAGATGCCCTAGGTGAGTCCACGATGTACTTGACTGTCCCCCACCAGATCCCCAGTACCAAGCCCAGTGCCAGCACACAGTGGACACCCAAAAAATCTTGGTTTGCTGTCACGACTGCCACTACCACCCTCTGCAGTAGCACAGAGCCTAGCATGTATCTGTTCCTCAATAAATGAATGAATGAATGAGCGAACAACCATGATTCATTCTGGACAAAAACCTCATATTTAAAGTCATGGAAAGAGATGCCAGGGCAAGGAATTTCAGGAACTCCTAAGGCTTACTTGCAAGCCCTCTTGACAAGAAAAGGAAAATGAACTAAGCCAAGTCCCTGGATGCCGATGATGACGTCCCAGGGCATTTGTCTTGGGGGTAGAGGGGGAATGCTCTGAGTTACCCTCACACTTTTTCCTGGGCTGTTTGGGTTTTGACTGTTTGACAAGTTTGACAATGCCTGTCCTGTGACATTTTTAACGAAACATGGAGTCTAATGTAGGGGGCAGAAAATGGGTACTAGGAGAGGTGGCCCAGGCCATCAGGGCCTCAGGGGCCAGAGCCACAGGCCTGGCATCTGCTGGAAGACCCCACGCCCAGCCCTGGCCTTAGGTACCTAGCCTGCCGCACTCCTCGCGCTTGGTGAAGTATTTGAACCCGTTGGCTGCCCGCCGCTCAGCTTTCTCGTGCTTCTTTATGTGCCATGGCAGCTTCGTGGTGATGTTGGTCACGAAGTAGCAGCCGGTCCGGAGGCAGTGGTAGTGCCCGCGCATGCGGAACTCGCAGTGCTGCAGGGAGGCACAGGAGGGTCAGGACACGTGGGTGACTTCCATGAGTTCCTGCCTGCCCAGGCCTCTGGGCTCTGGTGGGCTCTTTGCACATGTGTTCTTCATGCTCAGAATCAGAATCACAATCACGTAAAGACTTTTCATATGTTAAAAAGCAGTATGTCCCCATTGTCATTCACTAAAGCATCCCACCTCATAACCTTGCGATCCCTTTCTAATCCCATACCCAGGGCAGACATCACTAACCTATCCTAGCATTTGTCCCTATTGCCCCATGACCTAGGCAGACATTGCTAACCTATCCAAGCACTCTTCCCTATTGCCCCGTGACCTAGGCAGACATTGCTAACCTATCCAAGCACTCGTCCCTATTGCCCCGTGACCTAGGCAGACATTGCTAACCTATCCAGGCACTCTTCCCTATTGCCCCGTGACCTAGGCAGACATTGCTAACCTATCCAAGCACTCTTCCCTATTGCCCCGTGACCTAGGCAGACATTGCTAACCTATCCAAGCACTCGTCCCTGTTGCCCAGACCTAAGCTCAGACTACCAGTCTTGGGGGCAGGCCTTTATGGTGAATCCCATCTGCCCTTCCTGTCTGGGCGTGGAAAGTTCTATCTCTTCATCTGTCCAATGTGCCTATTTAAAAAATCTAGTCCTCTGGGAAGAAGAGACATAGCTAGTTCCAGGATGGGCAAGAATGATGCCAAGTGTGCAGTGACTGCCCAGCACCTAGCTGCCACTGGGGTTGGGATGGAAATGACAGATCTCACCAATTTAGCACCAATCTGGACCCCTGCCCCGGGGCCTCCAGGGGCTGAGGGGCAGACAGTGTCTGTTCCAGAGTCTGGTGGAGGCCAATTTAAAAAGGGTGAGAGAAACGGAGCGTCTGCCAGGGGGAGCCTGTCCTGGGCTCTGCGCCTCCCTGCTCCCCCGTCCCCCCCACCACACTGACCTGGTTGGGACAGAGACACTGCAGGGAGTAGTAAGCAAACTGGTCTCGCACGTTCACCAGGTTGTTGTTGGGGTTGATGTGGTCCAGGCAGTGGGACTCAGCCTTGCCAGAGGTTTTGCAGACGTACTTGCAGTTCCCAAAGAGACAGTGGAAGTGGAACTTGTTGGCATACTTGCAGTCCGTCGCGAGGCAAGGATCACTGGAAGGAAACCACAGCCCAGAAGGTCATTGGCATTCCCAAGCCCTCCCTGCCAGTGTCCTAACTTCACTTGTGTGGGGGTTCACTCCCCAGTCACCAGGGGTACAATCAAGAGGAATGGCCCCTGGGCTGCCCTCCTGCTCAACGGGACGATCCAGCCGGAGGAGACTACAGATCCCAGCATGCATTCCTGCCTCCTTTTGGCAGCTCTGCATGGTGCACAGTGATGGCAATGTGCGGGGTGCCCAGAGCATTGCATGCTGGGACACGTAGTTTCCACAGCCACACCTCAGGATTATAGATAAGGATGGCTGTGGTAACTTCTTGGATGTGGAAATAAGGGATGGTGCTGCCAGCCCTGGCAGGATGCCAGCAAGGGCCTCGCTGGCACGACAGTGGCACTGCCTTGGACATGACTGACTGACAGACTGCAGATGGGTGGGCAGCCCTACCAGGAAGCTTTGCTACCATGGGCCTTGGCAAATGGGAACGTATGCCTGGTGTCAGGTCCTGCTGAGGTTCACAGCTGCTAGGGCTCCCCAGGGTCAGCTTAGGGTCCCCACCCGCTCAGAGAGCCTCACAGGCCAGCCCAGTGGTAGGGGCTGGTGGGGAGGGGAGGGAAAGTGCTGGGCCACCCCCTGTGGCTGGCCTGACTGTGAGGCTGGAAGGGACAGTGCAGCAGCAGCCTCACAGGCTGCAGAGGGGCACAGGAGGATGCTGGGCTCTAGTTTCTGCTCGGGTGAGCAACACTGTGGTCCCCCACAGAGGACCCGTAGTGGGAATTCTGACCTGGTCCAGAATATTAAGAGGGCTGCCACTTTGGGGAGAGAAAGGAAGGATGGGAAGCTGGGGGAGGAATGGAGAGGAGCACTGGCCCCCTTCCATGCTGGGGGCGCAGCCCCAGGTGCTCAGAGAGGGAGGACAGCTGCCACTCAGGCGGTATAAATAATCCAATTTATTACTTTTATTGAGAACAGGAAGCCGCACACATTACGATACAAAGTCACCGTTCTCGCCGCAAGGAGCCACCACCATCCAGTGAGGAAGGTCCCTGCCACCCTTGAGAGCTCAAACCACGGTGCAAAGGGGTGTGGGCCTGGAGGGGCTCCTAGCCGCCTCGCCCCCACCTGTGACTTCGTGTGCCCTGAGGAGACTCAGCCATGGGTGCGAGCCACAGAGGAGGCCAACAAGGAGGCCCTGAGGGAGTCGCAATCCTCCATGTCAGGCCAGGAAATGTCCTCTGAGGACCACCCCTCCCAGCCCATCCAAGCCGGTCCCTGCAGAACCACCACTGGCCCTGCTGGAACAGCGGCCGCTACCACCACCACCTCCACGACCCCTGCTGGCCTGCTCTGGGAACAGGCAGTGAGGTAGGAGCAACAGCATCTTTGGCTAGAAGGACATGGCCCAATGACCATGTCTCAGAGACACTGGGGACAGCCAGTGCTAACTCTGCAGGTGAGGGGCAGGCCTCCTGGCTGCCCTTGCTAGCACCTACTCCCGAGATACGCAGGGGACACAGGACTCCCGGCTCATCGAGGGACTCACTTCTCCTGGAACTGGAGGAATCCGGGTTTGACCTGGGGCTTGGCGTTCTCTAGAGAGGTCGTTGCCAAGGGCGAGGCGGGCAGGTGAGGCACTGACGCTGGAATCTGAGGCATCTGGGGTATGGTGGAAGCCAGCTGCTTCCAGGCGAGCAGGGTGGGGGTGGAGGGCACGGAGACTGGGCTGGGATTGGGCCCCTCCAGAGAGGAAGCCGCGGCCGTGGTGACAGGAGGTGCTGATGGGGATGAGGGGGCCAAGGCAGGCTTGGTCTCTGCAGCCGAGGCTGGGAAGGAGGCCTCTGCGTTCCCTTTTGCTGCTCCTCCCTCTGTCCGGAAGTGGAAGCTGTGACAGGCACAAGGAGGCATCTCAGGTGGGGAGTCCAGGGGGCCCCTGAGCAGGTCAGTCCTTCCCTGGCTGGCACGCCTTGGGAGGGTGTCTCATAGGACCCTGTCACAAGCCTGGGGGCCCAGTGTCCCTACCTCGTCCACAGCACCAGGTCTCCCGTGATCCCACCAGGATGGAAGGACTTGAGAGCAAACTGCTGCTTTCTGTGGTTCTGAACTTGGGCTCCTGGCTTGGCCCTAACTCCATCTCCCCATTTGTGACCTTCCTTTGTCCCTAGCTCTTCCCTACACCCAGATAGTGTGTGTGTGACAGCAGGCCCTGCCTCACGAAGCCCCTTCCTTCCAGAACCTGCTCCGAGGCTTTAAAGGTAGGAGGACTCTCAGTATTTAAAGTAGGCTCTTCTGCAGACTAGCAGCTGGAGGTGCCTCCGTGGTGAGAAAAGCCTGATCCGGGAAGATCTATTTTAAATGTTTACAAGTTCTGAGTTCAATGACAAGTAGGCGGCTAGGCTTGCTACTTTTTACTAAATGGGATTTACAAATCAATTTCATTATCATTAGGTCAAAGAGAATCTGAAGACATAATACCGTGGCTTGGAAAGGCCTTCATCTAGGGTCCCTGCCCTGGAGGAAGAGCTGAGTCTTCCCCGCTGGGCTCTGCAGGGGACACCTGTGGCAGTAGCAGCTGTTACTCAGGGCCTCAAGGTGGGGCCTGAGCAGGGGCTCAAGAGAACTTGGCTGGAAGACCCCCTTTTTCTAGCAGCACCTTCTGAGAAGCCAGCTCAGCATCTGTGGTCTGGTGGGAACTGCACTCAGGCCCTGCTTAGAGGGCGGCTAGAGGCCTGTGCAGCCCCCAGCCCCACCTGCCCAGAGCCAGGCTGGGATGAATGGGGCTCTAAGTGGGACCCCAGGACCCCCACTCACTTTGCATGCTTAATGGCCCCGTCCAGGGTGCTGAAGAGCGCGCCACACTCCTCCACCACGCAGTGGAAGTGGGCCTTGTGGAGGAAGTCACACTGGGCATCGCAGAAGTCCTTGGTACCAAACCTAACCAGAGGAGCCAGCTGGTTAGAAGAGAGCCTGGGGCTCTGGCGTGGCCAGGATGGGTGGTGGGGCTGGGCGCTGGCCACCAGGATGGGTGGGCGTGGCCAGCAGCCTGGCCCTTCTCTCCCTCCCCTGCTCACCCAGCAAGCCCCTCACCTGCGAAGATACACCTTCCAGGGCTCTGACAGCTTCTCCTGAACCAGCGCCTTCACAGCCTTGCCTAGGAAGGGCGAGGACTCCACGGTGGGGCTCCCCTCCACTTCCGTCTTGATGTTCAACAGGCTGCCAAGGCTGGGGTTGCCCTGAGACATCTGCGAGGACAGACGCCAAGCTTGGGGCTGGGGAGCCTCAGGACAGAGGGAGCAGTGGCAGCTCTGGCTGCCCAGACCTCTCGTGACCGACCCAAGCACTGCGGTGCTGAGAGCAGAGAACACGGCCTGACCCCACTTGGCTCTAGCTACAGAAGAGCCCTCTCTGAATGGCCGCAGCCCAGGGAGCTGCAAGGCTTCTCAGCTGCTCCACGCACGCCTCGTGCCACGAGGACCCATCACTCAAGCCCGGGCTGCAACTCAGGGCACGCACTGCAGCCCATCTTTCCCCAGACTTCGCGGCTCCCTGGTTATTTTCCTGCCAGAAGGTTTTCAAAAGAAGTGCAGAGGGAGGAGGGATGGGGGAACCCCTATGAATTCCTTGAGAACAAGAGAAGGCACACAAAGGAGAAGCGGGGAGGCAGACTGGGGGGACGTCAAGATAGGCTGCGGGCAGGGAGGGGCGTCTGTGTAAAAGCTCCGCGGGAAGGAGTGGGGGGGTGTGGGGGCAGCAGCCACAGGAGGGAAAAGGACAGCAAGAGAGCAGGCAGGGGAGGGAGAGAAGGGGGCAGGGCATGGGGCAGCAGGAAGCACCTTCCCCACCGAGGGCCCAGCCGGGACCCCCACCCGCAAGACCTGGCCCGGCCCGGCCCAGCTCTCTTCTCAACACGGTCACTTGTGCACAGTAACCAAATTAATCTTGCTGTAGTCAAATTTATCATGTGAAGGGGAAAAATATATTTGAGATGATGTATAATTTACAAAGACCCTGCATTATTTAAAATAAATATTCCGGAGCGACCTCTCCGGAAGGCGTCCGAGACCATCACTCAACCCGAAAAGTGGAAATTGATGCTTTGCTCCCACTTTAGTCCCCCCTCCCCCACCCCTTCTTAAACAAACAAAAAATATATGAAATAAATAAATAAAACGAATAACTAAGAGCGAAAGAAGTTAGAGGGCTCTGGAAAAGCTTTGGAGCCCTCTATGTGAAGGGAAGAAAAAGGTGTCAGAGGCTAGAATATATTTCTTCAGCCAGTTCATTAAATTAATTTGTAAGCAGTGGCTCTGAAATTATATCCGATGAAAAATAGCCTCAAAATTTAAATGGTACAAACTCATCTTATTAGAGGCAAAACATTAAAAAACAAATACCTCCCCCCCACCCCCCAGCACAGCTTTAATTTCTCTGGGTGGGGGACAGGAGGCGTGTGATGGATGGTGCTTACCTTATTCATAAGCGAGGATAAAAGAGATGAATTTGCGGGGACTGCGTGGCCATTTGATTCATTGCTGGAACACACAAACCGAGGGGCTTTAGTCGTGGGACAAGCCCAGGGTCCCAGCCCTCCCCGCCTGACCCCGGGGCCCCGACCCTGCCTGCTGCAGCTGCCCAGGCAGGAGCACCAGCCTGGCGGGGGGGTGCTGGCCCTGGCCCTGGCCCGGCCCCTCCGGGGTCTAGCTCTGGGTGCTGGCCCCGGCGCCCCCTCTCTGCGGCCCAGGCCGGCCGGTGCGGGGGTCTCCCGGCCTCGCCTCACCTGGGGTCCTTCACAGTCAGGTCCAGACTGCGCTCGTGGGAGGCCTCGTGGGGGCCGGGGGCGCCAGCGCTCTCACTGGACTCCTGCTTCACCTGGGCCGGGGGGAACCTGGCGGGGGCGGCCTGCTGCCCGCTTCCTACACGGAGGGAGGGAAGCGGCGTCATGGGGGGCTTGTGCGACACGAAGCGCATGCCCCCTGAAGGCAGGCCCGGGCGGGTGGGCCCCGGGGAGGCCTGGCTGCTGGTCAGCGGTCCTCCCCGCTGATGTGATCGCTTGCGACGCCTACCCCCGTGTGGCAATTCTTCAAGTGATAATTATTGCAAAATTATGTCAAAGTTGTCGTGGCTCAGGGCCTCCTGGAGAAGGGCGGGAGGCTGGGGCGGGGGCGGGGGCCCTGCATTTTCTCCACCGACTGTCACAGCCAATTTGTGGGGCTGCCGCTTAGGCTTTTATTAAAGACTCTGTTAATGCTGAGGGAAAGTGGCAGATCTGGACTGGGAGCGGCCCCTCCGCAGGTCCCCGGCCCGCGGTTGCCCGGGCGACGGCCCTGCACGCACCGAGCATGCCCAGGAAGGGCATCTGCTGTGTCAGGGCTATGGGAGCTGACAGCCAATCAGGGCAGTTCAAACTGCGTGACCTCGCCCGTCAAGCTGTCCTGGGCAGGGACACGAGGCCCGCCCGCCCGGCCGGCTGACTTGTGGCCGGGGTCCGGATAGGAGCTGGGCAGGAAGAGGACGCGGAGGCCAAACGGAGAGGGTCAGAAGAACTTGCTGACGGGAACGTGTCCACCGAGCCTTTCTCCACAATCCCCAAGTGACTGAAATATTAATCTGCCCCAAGGCGCTACAGCCGACAGAGAGCTGCTGCACAGACAGCCAGACAGCAGTGGCATTTTATTAAAAAATAAAGGGAAATCCACTCCCCTCCCCCCAACTTCACTTGACCTTTCTTTTGGGGGAAGGAGATTTTTCTAATGAAAAGAAAGTACTTAGTCTGGCCACCAAGCCCAGTGTGGCCCTGGAGTGGGCCCTGCCCCAGCCTGCAGGCACCTGGCTGGAGGGGCGTGGCCAGGGCAGGACCTCTCCCATATTGGAAGGAAGCTGGGTCACTCGTTCCTGATATGAGCATCCCACCTGATATGTGTCCCACTGGGGACACGACAGAGTTTTCAGACCTTAGGAGTCCACAGTGCAATAGCTCCCCAAAGTCACTTGCCCAAGGTCCCCAGGAACACATGGCCCAGCCCTGCTGCCAAGCACTGGCAGCACTCTGGGAGGTCTGGGCAGAGCCCCGAGTTGGGCTGCAGGGACCCTCGGTCTTGGCTGGTTCTGAAACATCTCAAATGGGAGCAGAGCAGAGCCCAGGAGCCTGACTGCTGAGGGTCAAGGGCTGAGTCTTGACTTTACTGCTTCCTAGCTACATGCCTAGGGACAGACCATCCCCACTCTTCCATCAGCTCCACTGGGCCAGGCTCTTGTCTGTCATTTTGCCTGCTCCTGGCTCAGTGCCTGCCTCTCTGTGAGCACCCAGCAAGCTGCCCCCAGCAAGTAGCAGTGGTTGTTGAGTGAATGAATGAAGTGAGCCACATCCCAGACGTGAGCAGAATGCTTCTCAAAAATTCAATACTAATTACAAATACTAATTACCCAGATGGGGGGAAGGAAGCAGAGGAAAAGGAGCTAGGTAAACAGAAAAGACAAAACAAACAAACAAACAAACAAAAAACCCAGAAAACAGCATAAAAAATAAGAACAGAAAACTTAATAAATTACAGAAAAAAAAGGAAGAAAGGGAGGAAGGGGAACCACTCCCCACAGGGAGCCAGAGTGAAGACAGAGATGGGACCGAGGCTCAGCCCTGCACTGTCCAGAATGGCAGCCGCTGGCCAGAGCTGGCTATTGAAAGTTAAGTTAATTACAGTTAAAATCCAGTCTCTCCCTCACACCAGCCAGTTTCAAATACTCAACAGCCACATGTGGCTATGGCTGCCATGTTGGACAGTGCAGAACAGAAGGTTCCCGTTGTTGCAAAAAGCTCCACTGGGCATCACTCACTAAGGGGGAGAGTCTGGAAGGGCAACCCTGGCCTTGAGGGGCTGTCCAGGTATGGATGCGGCGACCCCGCCACAGGGCTGGACCCCCGTCCCTTGTCAGGCCAGCTGGAGAAGCTCCTAAAGAGGCTGGGGCCATGGGACTGCTCTCATCAGGGACTGGACTTGAGATGTGGGAGGGTGAGAAGAGCCCATGGATGCATAGATGCCTAGCAGGCAGGGAGTTTTGCTCCACTCCACAGATGGGGAAACAGAACCAAGTGCTCTCTGGGGTGGGGAGGCCAGAACCAGGGGCCCCAAATAGGAAATAAACAGGATGGAGGCAGAGAGCAGGCGAAGAAGGGGGCTGGCAGGCAGAAGACTCGGGTGCAGGGACCAGACAGATACCCTGTCCACACACCGCCCTGCTCTGCTCTGCAACCTGAGGCCGGGGAGCTACAGTGGTCCAGAAGGTGCTTGCTTCCTGGACAGGGCCCAGCCTGCTCACCTGGGTCAAAGGTGGCAGAGGGCTTGAGGGCAGCTGCGGCCAGTCTGGCCATCATGGGTGAGATGAGGCCCTTGCTCGCAGAGATCCTCTCCATGATGGAGGCAGGGGGCACTGGGACAGCGGCAGCAGCTGCTGGGGCCGCATCTCCAGCTCCCGAGGCCACCGGAGCAGGCGTGTCAGGGGTTGCCGAAGCTGCTGCCCCAGTCGACAGGGCACCTAGGAGGCCAGGGGCGCCCACCGGCAGGGAGGTGCTCCCACGGCCAGCAAGGATGGGGAAGTAGGGCGCGGGGCTGGGCAGGCCTGAGTTGGAGAGGGCCAGTGCCAGGGGGATGGAGCCGGGCAGGCCTTGGGGCAGCAGCCCTGAGAGCTTGCTGTTGGGAGGCTTGGTGGCGCTGGGCACGGCCTCGGTGGTGGCGGCGGTGGCAGCGGCAGCGGCGGCCAGGGACGCGGAGGACTGCTGGCTGGTGGGAGAGGCGCTCAGGCTGGAGTTCTTGCTGCTCAGGGCAGAGAAGTCGACGAGGTCATCGTTGCTGGACTCTTCGTGCTCCGTGTCCTTGGCGCCCAGCAGCGAGGACGGCAGCCCCAGCACGCCCGCGGAGGAGCGGATATGCCGGCGCTCGTGCTTGCGCTTGTGCGAGGTCATCTGGCTGGTGGAGGTGAAGGTGAAACCGCAGCCGGCGCGGATGCAGTGGAAGTGGTTGGTGGCCTTGCTGTACACGCAGCCCTCGTACTTGCACTCCTCGTACTTGTAGAACTTCTTGAAGCCGTCCTTGGCGTAGGCGTCATCCTTGATGTGGTAGCTCTTGTGCTTCTCGATGTCACACTTGTTCTTGAAGGTGAACGTGCAGCCGGGGCGCCTGGATGGGAAGGCAGGAGCCTGTTGTGGGGCCTTGTGGGGCCTGGGGTAGCCCTTCCCCACTCCCACTGTGGCCCCGGGAGGGTGGGCCCCCAGATGGATGCTCAGGCAGGGCTTCTGAGCAGCCCTCAACGCCCGTCCCTACTTCCCCGGAGGAGCAGGGCCCTGAGCCGTCCCATGGGCCTGATTCCCTGCCTTCCATCCCTCCTCCAGCCCAGGCAGACTCCCCAGCTGGGCCCTGCTCACCTGCAGTGGAAGTGCGTGGTCTTCTGTCCATAGAACTGGCAGTCAGCTGTGCCACAGTCCTCAGTGGCTCGGAAGCGCTGGAAGCCGTCGTTGATGAGCTGGGTGTTTTTCTTGTGGAAGTTCTCGTGGGTCATCACGTCTGACGTGCTTGTGTACACCTTGTTGCAGCCCACCTGCACGGACCAGAAGGGCAGTCAGGGAGCTGATTCAGGTATTCCTGGGCCCAGCTCAGAGCCACTGGGTTTGGCTGGGGTGGCGGGGCCTTGGGTGACTGACCTCCCTGCCCTGGTGAGCTTCTGTACCTCTAAATATCAAAATGGGACTTCAGAAGGTCAACATAGGAACCGAGGCAGAAGACCCTTAACAACCCCTCTGCCCCACCAGGGAGCAACTGAGACCTGCCAGGCACTGGCCCTGCCTGTGCTGAGGGTAGGGCTGTCATCACAGACCCTGAACACTTTCCAGCACAGGAAAGGGAGCCGTGTGCTGCAGGAGTTGGGTTTTGAGTCCCAATCTATGTTGCTACCTTGAATGCCCTCAGGGTGGTGGGCAGGGGCTGGTCCCTGCAGGTCTGGAGGTCACCTTTAGCCCAGAGATTTGCTTAGTGGACGGTTCCTGGGCATGGGGCCCTCCCCCAACACCCTGGCTGGGCCAGGCAGGCAATGTTGCCATATTGAGTAAAAACCAGTGGAATCTGAACACTCTCGAAGGCTGGGCCGTGCCAGTATCTGCACCATCTCAGAGCCCAGAGGGTGGGCCCCCCTCTCCTCAAGGCCCAGGTTGTTTCACAGAGGCCATAACAACCCCTGACACATACTGGGGGGAGGCGCGGCGGCTGCTATTTGCAACCCAAAGTCGCTCCTCCTGGGCCTGACACCTTGAAAAAGCCCAGACTCAGCGTGGCATTAAAACAAAGAATTAAACAAAAACCTCCTCAGGAATCATTTGCAATGCTGCTCTTGGTGTTAAAGCCTGAAAAATGTCGGTCTGTATAAACAGCTCACTGAATTTCACCCACACCAAGTATGGCCATGGGGAAGGCCCCGCCCTGGCCCCCCAGACACTGCCCAGGCCTAAGCCCCCAGGACTTTTAGCTCTCCGGCCATCACTTTCCTGGGCGGGCAGAAGGGGAGGCTCCTGGTCAACTAGGGTCCCTGCCCACTGGGGCAGCCCTGCTTCTGGGACTGGGGGGTTTGGAGGGGGGGTGCCCGAGCTGGAGTCGGCTTCGAGGCCCTGGAGCAGCCTGGGCCTGAGGAAGGCCGGCCCACAGGTCGCCCTGAGTAGGGGCCCTTCTCTGACCTCCCCCCAGGCTCCCAACAGCCATGCCCAGGAGCACAGAAGATGAACTTGGCTGGGCTCTGAGTAGGGCACCTGCATGCAGTGGTAGTGCGTGCTCTTCCCATTGAGGTGGCAGCCGTGGTAGTAGACGCTGCAGTCATCCAGCGGGCTGAAGCGCATGAAGCCGTGCTGCAGGGAGTTGTCACGCTTCTTGTGCATGTTGTAGTGCCGGATCACATCCTGCTTGCTCGTGAACCTCTGCCGGGAGGGAGCACCGACTTGGCAGGAGCCTGCCCCCACTCCCCCACCCCCATGTGCCAAGAATGCCTGAGCCAGGCGCTGGCCCCAGGGCTGTCAGGTCTCCCTATAAATAACCCTGCTTGGGGTTGGGGCAGACCAGACTGCCCAAGGCCAGTTTCCAGTACACTGGCCCTTGGAGGGAACAATTCCAAAGGTTTGAGAACCACAGACCCTTCTCTGACCTCCCCCCAGGCTCCCAACAGCCATGCCCACGAGTGCAGAAGATGAACTTGGCTGGGCTCTGAAGGCAGGGGCTCTGATGGGTGACAGCTCATCCTGCCCAATGCACCCACAAGCCATGCCAGGCTGGGCTCCCTGCGCACGATGGTGCACAATGCCTGGACTCCCACCCCATTCACTGGCTCTGCACTCACCAGCGGGTGGCTTTGGACATAAGCGATGATCTATCTGAACCTCAATTTTATCATCTTTAAAATGGGGCAGTAACACCAGCACTGTAAGGCCACTGGGAAGAGTGAATTAGGTCAGGTGCACAGGCTGACTGGCACTACCCCTGGTGCAGAGTGGACTCTCCATGAAAGGGGGCTTGAATTATTATCACTAGATGTAAATGGCTCCAGTTCCTACTGGCTGCTTTGTCAGCAGGGATCAGGGAATGTGGACAGGCTGGTTACTTTTCTGGGCTCTCTGCCTGCCCAAGTTAGGTTCAGGTGGCCCGAGTAAAACTAAGCACCCCTGTTCCACCTGCAAGAAGAGCCTCCACACTGTGCTGGAGGGTGGGGGGACACGGGGCCCAGTGCTGTACTGCTCATACCTGGTAGTTGCACTCGGGGTCGAGGCAGTGGTAGTGCTCACGGTACTGGTATGCGCAGTGGATGTGGCCACAGTGCTGACTGCCCGAGAACCTGAAGAGAGGAGGGTGTGGGGTCAGGCTGGCACCCAGAGAGGACTCTCTCAGGGCCCTCGGCCTGAGCAGCCGCCTCTTCTTTGCCCGTGCCCCAGGGCAGCGTTGTTGGGGCTCAGAGGGCCCTGTGCCCTATGTGGGGACGTAGAAGGGCAGAGGTGAAGAGGCAGAGCCTAGGAAGGCCAGGGCTAGTGATAGGGCCTGTTGGGAATCCCAGACCCACTGAGCTGCACGCCTGCCAGCATCTGCCCCGGGAGTGAGTGCCAGGTGAAGCACAGAGGCCTGGCACCCAACGGGGGGAGGAAGCTGGAGCAGGCCAAAAGTCAGAGTAGAGACAGACAGGGGAAGAGACTTGGGATGGGAGGGCAAGGCAGGAGCCCCCATGGTGGCCTCGCTGCTGCCTGACCAGCCCCCACCCGCTCGCCCTCTGCCCAGCTCTGGCCAGGTGCTGGGGACCCTGGCTGGGCCAGCGAAGGGCTCTTGTGCTGAGAGGTGTTAAAGGGCTGTCTGTGCTGGGCTTTTCCTGACACTTGAAACAGTGCAGTTATGAATTTTTAAAGCACAGCATCTGTTTGGCTTCCCGAGGCAGGGAGCTCACTCTCCAGCCAACTCCGCAGCCAGGAGCCCTGTGCTGCCTGGCTATTGCCCACCTCCCAGAAAATCCTGCTCCTTCTCCAGGCCCCGGTGCTGCTGGGATGTGGTTCTCACAGCCTCAGTGATGGCCAGCCCTGGGGAGGTGACTCTGGGGAGAGTGCACCATGACAACTGTGGAGAAATGGTTTGCTCAGCCTGCCTGTCCCCTCCAAGGAGGACAAGAGATTGCAGGAGAGTGAGAGAAACCACTACCGTAAGGGTAAAACCATTTGCAAATAAATATTTAAGCCAAAGCTGCCAAAAGAGCCATCTGCTGAGGTACTAATAATAATGATAATAATGATAATAAAGAGAAGATGGAGCAGAACAAAGCTGAAAAGACAGAGAGGGATGAGGGGCGTAGAGACAGAGAGGGACAGGAAGAACTTGGAAGATCCATGGGAATTCAGATTCAGGGGCACAGCCCTTGCCACGTGCGGCCCCACCAAGCACCTGAGGTGAGATCCTTTACCTGCAGTCCCACTGTCTTAGGGATGCAGAGGGGCAGGTCTGGCGTGGGGTGGTGTCAGGGCCTTGCCTGCGGGGCCACGTCAGAGAAGACGATGGCCCACACACCTTCTCATCCCCGATAGTTCCACCATGGCCTGCACCCTACCCAAGGTTCATGGGAGGGCAGGACTCAGGCCAGCTGTGGAGAGGGGCCCTGCCCTTAGCTGCATCCTGGCTCTACTGGGGTACAAGCTGCTAAGGACTGTGGGGCTTGGACCATGCCAAAAAGGCAGGGGCTCTGAAATGGGTGCCCAGGGCAGCCCCTCAGGGGAGTTTAGGGACAGAAGTGAGTGGGGTGTGGACGAGCAGACACTGTGGCCCTTGTGGTCACACACTGGGTGGCATTCCTGGCTCCCCCACCTTCTCTCCATGACAGTCTCCTCCCCAGGGGCCTACCTGGCAATGTATTTCTGGTAAATGTTTACATCTTCGGTGACAGCTGGTTTATCTGTGGGCAATCCGTTCCTGGTGAGACACACACAGGGCACAGCCGATTAGCGGACAGGGGCGGCCTTGGGCCCCAGGAACGTCCTTCGGGCAGCTCCCTGCCCTGGGGCCCTGCCCTTCTCTCCTGTGCTCTGCAGTGTTCTGAGGCACTCGGAGTAGGACTGAGAAAGTCCCTTGGTAGAGCCTGACAGAGGTCCAGGCAGCCCACCTCTGGCAAGGACAGGCCACTTGAGCAGGTGGGGCCCAGCCTAGAGTTTACCTGGGTAGAAAGCCTTGGAAGCTGGGCCTGGCCCCTCAGCCCACAGGGAAAGTTGGGAGGTTGCTGGCTGAGGAGGGGTGCCAGGCCCCCCAGGGAGGAACACAGGGGAGAGGGAGGGCAGCCCTAGCAAGTGTGCTGGGCAGGAAATGCCCCTCACCCTCATGGCAGCAGGTGCTGCCTGGATCTGCTCCCAGGTTCACAGACCCACCTGCTGCTGGCGCTCCTGCACTGGTATTGTAGCGGGAAGGGCTTTTGGGAAGGGTCTCAGCTCTTCCCCACATGACTGATCGTTTTACCATCCAGGCCATTCCCCTGTCCCTGGGTTAAGGCTGAAAAGGCATATGCACCCCCAGCCTCCTACCTTCTCTTCCTGCCTCCCCCCAGGGCCTAGGCTCTGAGCACAGGCCCCAGCACCCCCACCCCGGGGTGGGGCTTTCTCAGCCAACCACGAGCTTGCATTTGGCCCTTGTGGCACCAGGCAGAGGAAGCCTGTCATGGGCACGTGGGGGCAGCAGGAATCCCCAGTCTACATGTCGGCAGACAAGCAGTGCACTCAGTCCCTGGCTGTGTCAGGGTGTGCGAGGTGCATGGAAAGGTGTGGAGCATGCTGGTCCATGAACAGAGCATGAACATCGTCTGGGGGCACGTGAGCAGTCATGTAGGTACAGGAGTAGACGTGTGGGTGTGTGCCTGTGGGTGCGAGTGCAAGCGCATGTGTGAGAACCTGGGTATGTGGGTGGATGAGCGTAAGGTGTGAACTTCACAGGGGGGCTCGGGGTGGCAATGGGGTGGGGAGCACCTTACTTGACAGTGGAGACGGTCCCCGTGGTGATGGAGTCTGTTTTGGAGAAGGTTGACTTCAGGTACTCAGGAGTGTTGAAGGACAGGGAGGCAGGTGGCTCGGGCCCCAGCCCGGGGGTGCTGGGAGCACCGGGCACACTGGCGAGGGGTGCAGGAGCCAGGCTGGGGGTAGGCGGAATCTTGGTGGGGCCTGGCTTCTGGATGCCCCGGACGTCGTACTTGGAGGGACGCCCCACCTTGCCTGTCTTGAAGGCGATGGCCCCGCCCATGTCGGGGCTGCCCTCCCCAGGTTTGAAGAGGTGCAGGTACTTGACATTCTCTAGGTCATACTTGGATGGCTTCTTGTAGGTGCTTCCATTCTGGGGCCGCAGGTTCTCGCCTGTCTTCAGTTTTTGGATGAAAAAGTCGTACTTGGAGGCCCGGGCCACCAGGTTCTGCATCTGGATGCTGCTGTGTGACGGCAGGGGTAGGATGGTAGCCTTGGTCTCCAGGTGTGCTGTGCTGCTAGGCAGCCGCAGGCCAGGCAGGGGGCCCGCCACCTCCTTGCCGGCCCGCTCCTCAACCCTGGTGCCGCGGGCCGGCCAGGAGAGCTGCTCTCCGGCCTTGAGCTTGCGGATGTACTCCTCGTACTTGGAGAAGCGTGCCCGCTTGCTGAGGGTGTCCTCAGAGGTGGGCAGCGTGGAGGAGGTGGCTGCCTCAGGGGTGGAGCCTGCGTGCAGCTTCTCGAAGCTGATTTTCCTGGCCAGCTCGTCCCTTGTGTTCTGGTCATCATAGCCAAACATGCCAAGGAACTCGGTCATGGTGGAGGCTGCGTAGTCCCGCAGCGAGGAAGTCTCTCCTACAGGGGGAGGAGGGGCGGGTCACCTCTGGGAGGGATCAGGGGAGGAAGGGACAGGAGGCCCCCCCACCCATAGAGGAAGGGGGCCAGTGTGGGGAGGGGGGCGGAGCAGGACATGATCTATGGACATTTGGCTCACTTGTTAGGTTTTACGACTCTTAAATTAATTTGTTTTAAAAAAAAGTAATTAATACTGGGGTAAAATAAAACGAGTTCATCAATGCCAGGAAAATCAATTTCCTAAATGTTCTGGCCGATGGCTTTTCAGTACATTAAACAAAGTTTCATAAATGTCTCTGCTCTCTCGCCTTGGCCTAATATGAAAGGGAAGTCATTTTACTGGAAGTAAGGCCAGATCCCAACCTGCCTCTTGGGGGATTGGTGGTGAGATCAGGGGGCCGGGAACAGGTAAGGATGTGGGCTCATGGCCAGGCAATCAGGAGGGAGTCCAGGGACTGAGGGAGGCTGCACCTTCCCTGACCCCCACAGGTGGATCCCTGGGCAGAGAAGGCTCAGCCCAAGACTCCCCTGGACCTGGCCTCTTGGCCTTCCCAGGTTGCCAATGGTCCCAGACAATGGAGCTGAGCATGGCAATGTGCCCACTCAGACTCTTAGGGCCCCCACTCTGGCCAAGACTCATGACATAGATGACACCTGAGAGATCCCTGTCATCTCCCACACACTGGTGCACACACACAAGGGTGGGTCACCTGGGGACAGTGGGAGCCAGGGTGGGCAGGAGAGGCTGGCCCAGGGAACCTGAGGGGGCCTATCCATCCTCCCCACCACCTCCACCCCAGGGCACACCAAGAACCCTGGAGTGACTTCTCCACAGTGACACACACACATGCAAGCACACACTCTCCCATATACCACGCATACACACACCCACACACCCTCTCATTCACATACTCTCACAAGCTCACGTCCCTAGCTCATTCCCAAACTCTACAGACACACATACACAAACACCCCAAGCCCATGCCCCGCTTCCCAGGACAAGTCTCAGGATGATGGGAGGAGGTTGATCCCCTCCTGATGCTTCAGACATACCTCTTCCACACAGCCTTGCACCACAGCAGAATCGCGACTCCCCAGTGCACACAATCACGCTCATTCCTTCACTGAACACGTGCCGAACACGTGCTAAACACCTACTGTGGCTATGCCCTGAATTGGGGTTGGGTACACACGGGAGAGGATGCCTCACACAGGCCCCAGAGTTCTCTCACTCGGGTACAGCACACTTGAGCATACTCAACGTGGCGGGACCCAGGCTGATGGAGCAGGGCTGGGCCTGGCCAGGAGAGGAGACCTGGCAGGATGTGCAGAGAGAGGCTCTAAGCTCCTGGAGGGGGAAGGAAGCTGTCATGGTGGGACTGGGACCCCACTAGGTGAGGAGAGGACAGTCCTAGGCAGCCACCTGGTAACCAGGGGGGGCAGTGACTCAAGGAACCAACAGCTGTTCCCTGGGGTGGGGCAGGGCCAGTAGGTCAGCCACTGTCCTGGCCTCAAGCTACATGAAGTTGGGGGCCTGGCCTGGGAGGAGTGGGCTCTGGCTGCTGGATTCGGTGGCTCAGGGACCAGGCAAAGGGGCTAAAAATAGCTGGAGGCAGCTGAGCTCTCGCTATATATGGCAGAGAAACAGAAGGCTTTGAAGGGCAGGCAGCTTAGAGCAGGGAGGGGGCCAGGCAGGGGTCCCTCAGGCAGCCCAGAGGCCTGCGTTCCTGAGTCCCAGGGCCCAGAGACGGTAGCCTGGGGGCCAAGCCCGTGGTGGGCAGCTAGGGCTGCAGGGCTGTCTCCAGTGCCCAGGGCTGAGCAGGTGGTCCAGGCAGGGGGCCGAGGGCAGAGGCCTGGCAGTCAAATCCCAACTTCTGGCATCCCCCTGGAGGGAAGGAGGCAGGGGCAAGGCCTTCTCCACTCCCCTCAGCCCAGGGCAGAGCTGGGCCTCCCTTGTCGTGCCCCTCTCCTCTCCTCGGGCCCTGCACAATCACCTTGTGTCTGGCAACGGCAAGGGCTTTTCCTATCAGAGGAAACTGAAGGTCACACTTTTCCTCATTGATCTTGCAATGTTTGTTAATTACTCTGTCACTGATGTGGCGAAGGATAATTAAACAGCTCTGTTTATATCTTATATGCATAATTATGTGGCTGCGCAGAGCTCCCCGTACAGGGAGGAGATGCGCCCCTTGCTGCAGGGGGAAGGGGACAGGGGAGAACGGGGGGGGGGGGGGGGGGC